>NW_010248171.1:0-36914 GCF_000690775.1 Eurypyga helias | reverse complement strand
CAGGCCCTTGTAAAAAGTCCCCCCCAGCTTCCTTGTAGCCCCTTCAGGCACTGGAAGGCTGCAATAAGGTCTCCCCGGAGCCTTCTCTTCTCCAGGCTGAACAAGCCCAACTCTCTCAGCCTGTCCCCATAGCAGAGGGGCTCCAGCCCTCTGAGCATCTTTGTGGCCTCCTCTGGACTCGCTCCAACTTGCTGATAGCCTTCTTATGTTGAGGACCCCAGAGCTGGATGCAGAACTGCAGGTGGGGTCTCACAAGAGAAGAGTAGAGGGGGAGAATCACCTTCCTTGACTTGCTGGCTATACTTTTCCAGATACAGCCCAGGATAGGGTTGGCTTTCTGGGCTGCCAGCGCACACTGCCGGCTCATGTCCAGCTTTTCATCCACCAGTACCCCCAAGTCCTTCTCCTCAGGGCTGGTCTTGATTCTACCCAGCCTGTACTTGTGCTTGGGATTTCTCCGATCCCTGTGCAGGACTTTGCACTTGGCCTTGTTGAACTTCATGTGGTTGGCACCGGTCCACCTCTCCAGCTGCTCAAGGTCCTTCTGGATGGCATACGTTATTGCATGTCCTGTGTGTCATATAGCTTCCTGCACTGATGACAGAGGGTATCCTACATGTCCTATGTTCTAAGTGCCAACTCCATCTGGATGCCATGGATATGTTAAGGTACCTCAGATGACACCAGCTCCTGTGTTCAGGCAACTAAATAAAGATCTTGATGTCTACAGACAAACTGACTGGCTAGCAATCTGTGTCTGTGCAGCATGAGTAGAGAACTCTACCAGGCTAATTTTTCCATCTGTGTGGCAAGTATCAGGAAACATTCTGAAGAATATCAGGTTTGATTTGGGGCTTTGGTTTGTGCTGTATTGGTAGTAAGGAGTGTCCCGAGTTCATCAGTTGCCACTGACACCACAGCTCCGAACGGCATGTATACGAGACTGAGAACAAAGGCAATCTTCACTGTAACCACCATGACTAAGATGAGCAATGGATATGAATGAAAGGTCATGCATACCTGTAGCTAGAGACTTAGGATGTAGTCCAGGTTCTCTAATTTCTTATTTAACCAACTGCATAAGCTTGACTTGCTTTAAAAATGCCCCATGCTGCACTATGTTTGAACAGAGAAACTGGGTATGAGAGAATTTGAGGGGTATCAGGCAGATTGTCTTGAATATAGAGGGATTAATCTCAGGTAACATTACCCACCTTATGATTAGCTTAATTTTAGGTGGTCACTCATATTCCCTCTCGAGGGGGTAGAGATTCTTCAATGGAACAGTACATAAATGTTGAAGGCAGGTTAGATGAATCTTCCAGGTCCTCAGTTGATGAAACCTAGATAGCTGTCTGAGACTAGTTGCCTAACTTTTAGCTAGTCAATGCCAGGTGAAGTGAGTCGTATGTGTGATATGAACATTTAGTAATGTAAATGAATGGACACATTATGTGTCAGCCTATTTGGCTGGAATCAGGTTAAGTAATAAATTAAAAATAAAAATTGACATTAAGTTTGATGTTGTTTGATTACTTAGGGTCTGATAACTAAACATCTTTTTCTTGTTCACAGTATGAAAGCTTTTCGGAGGCTGCTGTACTACTGGGTATTAATTTGATAATTACAGTCACATGATGACTAGGTATTAACCCATGGTAATTAGATTTAACTGATGTTATTCTCATGCAGAAGCAGGGCAAAGAGTAGTTAGGTAGCTTGTTTTTAAGAAGACGGAATGCAGGGATGAATGGAAAAATATTATTTTCCTTGTTGCTAGGTTTTAGAGCAGCAAGAGGAGATGAGAGACAAATCAATAAGTCTCACAATTGTAGTCTGCTCTCTCCCTCCTATTCTATTCTTTAGAATGGATTTGGCACCAGATATACAAGCTTGAAGTGTGCTGAAAAAAGGCAGTGGTGACTGGAAATGGTAATCTGTGTACTTTCTCCATTTTTAGGGCACCAGAGCAAGGGAATATTTTATCTGAACTGGAACTGAAGATATAAGCTTACAAGCTTACATGATCACGTGTCAGATTTGCTGAGTCCCATGCTGAGATGTGGACAGCTTTCTCTGTTGTTTGGTGGAACACAGAGGGTCAGGAGCAAAGAGAGTTTAGGCCTTTCTCATTGATATTTTGCAGTGTGAGCTCAGTGACAGCCAAGCAGTGTTTTGCATAGCGTCCTTCTCAGCATGCGGATTTTTTTTTTCCCTTTTTTCTTTCTGTTTTGTTTGACTTTAGTTTTATTTTTCCTTTCTGTTTCTCAACAATTTCCAGTAACATACTGTTTTATTTAAACTGAATGAGAGTTTGATATTAAAGACGTCAGTTTTACCAGTCTCAAAAATTAGAAAGAGTAATTTGCAAGTCAGACTTTAAAACCCACAAAAAATCATGAGGACAGAAGTCTTCTATTACTGCATTTGTTGCATTATATTATATTTTTATATTGACTTTTGATTTTTTTTTATTCTCAGAGAAAGAATGTCATCCAGTCTTCTAAATTTCTGGACAAGGTGAATTTCCAGTTTCAGATTTGAATGTGTTTATTCTCTCACACTCATATTCACTTCTCCCAGTCATGTTGTTTCTGTCCTTGAATCCTCTGCCCCACACCCTGACTAGGAATCACATGCCCAGATATCCACTTTGTTCAATCCTTTCATTCTTGCCAGTCCCCCAGCCACTGAATTCATTGTGGTCCCAGAATTATACTTCCATTTCAAGCCCCATATCTGACCCCGGATATTCACATCACCCAGTTTGGGATTTGTCTAACCAGATGTAGATTTCTGCAATGTACAAGTTGGTACTGGAGCTAGTCATACTCTGTGGCCTTTAAAACCAATGGAGAGAAATATATTCTGCATTTAATCTTAAAGTTGACAGCAAAAATGGGTCACATAACTTTGTTTACAGGACAAGAGTCTTCTTGTAATTGTCCACTAAGAAAACCCAGAATGAAAGGCTTAGATGTACAGGTCCTTTACTGTAGAAATCTGATAGACAATACAGACCTCACCTTTGCAACTTCGAGGGCTTCTGGGTCATTGTTCTTCTCTTTTGGCATTGGATGTAGAGGGAAAACACCAGGAATGATCAGACTAATTCATTTTTTATGAGGGAGGTGAGAGGAATAATCAATAAAAATTTTCTGATGATGCTTCTGAAGAAAAGTGTAAGAATTCGTTAAAGATAGTTCTGAATTGATACGGGGATAAAGGACTGGCTCCCTTGAAACCTGAGAGGCAAGTAGAAAATACACAGAGGAGTCTGGAGGTTGGACTTGCTGAGAACAGAGAGCTTCATGACTTGTTTGGAAGTGCTACATCTCAAAGAATTGATAGAATCAGTCTAAAGGAAATAAGAAATGTCCTCGTCTTGGGGGATGATTGATCAAGACGGTAAGTGGTCATGTCATACGGACTGATCGGTCCTTGCTGAGAACTAATCCCTGCTGAGAACTGGTCCCTGAACATCAGGGGTGTGCAAATCAGAAGCAGACTAACACTGTTCTGGCTTGAGTGCAATGCTTATTCATCTGCCTTCAAGATACAGAGTCATGAGTTTGGGGTTTTAAGATGTATTCATGTGAGATTTTAAATATCATATGGGTTTATTCTGCGTTAATAAGGGATCAAGGTCTATTCAGCTGGCCTAGCTGGAGCCCGAGACAAAACAACACAGGAAGCACTCTCTCACCAAAAATTGGTTCCAAGGGCTGCAGGAAGAGGAAGGTACACTTTCTTTCTTTTTTTTTTTTTCCACACATTTTGTTTACTTTTTGGTTAGCCACCCAAATGTAGGGGAATTCTAGTTTTTCATGCCGTTACATGTGCCCTTCATCCAGAGGTCCACAAACATACATACACTGTTGTGACAACCATAGTACTCTCACATTATACTTGGTATAACAGATCATGATAAAGTCAGGTGATTAGCAGTATAAATTTAGGGAAACTCACAACAGAAGCCCTGAACTCTTATGTCCGTTTGCACATAAGAACGGTTAGTTGATAAACAGATGTGTTTATATTTAAGAGGCATCACAAATATATTTAAAATAATTGAAATGATTTATTGGACAAAGTTGAGTGTGCAGCTGACGTGGCTCAACTGTAGTGAAAAGGCCAGAGCAGTCAAATGTCATAGAAAACCTTTACCGGCTAATCTTTGAGGCCTGTCTCTCATACACACAATTATTTAGATTTTTGTTTAAAATAGCTGGGAAGCTTACAAACACGTCTCCCAAGATGAACCTGGCAGGTACTCTCAACAGCTGGGAGGGGGGAATGTAAAGTAGCA
This sequence comes from Eurypyga helias, assembly GCF_000690775.1. Classification (NCBI taxonomy): domain Eukaryota; kingdom Metazoa; phylum Chordata; class Aves; order Eurypygiformes; family Eurypygidae; genus Eurypyga; species Eurypyga helias. The sequence continues at coordinate 32,605 of NW_010248171.1, read as the reverse complement.
TCTACTCAAATCCCTAAATCGTGTGAAATTCAAGTGCTGAGGAGAAAATCAGGAGCCTGATGATTAAACGTATAGAGCTGTCATTGCTGCATTAGATTAAAATAACTTGCCTCTAGCAAACCGCACACTATTTCTTCCTTTAAATCTGTCACTTTTCAGGAGCCTGTTACTCCAGCGGGCAGCATCAGTAGCGTTGGAGCTATATAAGTTTTAGTGAAGAGGGCACTTAAAGAAAGACTTTTCATGAACAGTGGGGGACCCATTAACCACTGAATAACCACTGCGATATGCAAGTTCTATTTTCCTGTGAGTTAATGGGACTCAGCACAATCAGAAACTTAAAGTATAAATGGTCCTCAGATGCATTTTTAAGCCCCAGCAAGGCTCCAGGCAAAATAGAATTTATTTGTTTATGGATTGCTATCATTAATAAATAGATCAGAGGCTTATTGCTGCCTCAAGCCACAGCACTTTTAATGATGTCCAAAGCAGATAGCTATTAAAGCTGTGAACAGCAGCACAATTGAGATGGCATGAATGAGCAGGAGAAGGAAGAGGAATAGCACTTCAATGGTAAAGTCTGTGACACTCAGAGAATGAGCAGAGGTTTCTCATTATAAAGACTGCTCTTTCTTTATACCCTTTGTCTCTCTGAAGCAGACTCCGGTGTCCTCCAATAGATCTCCATTAAGTTTCTGTTTTTTCTTTTTTTTTTTCCTGAAGCTCGAGGCATATTCTCTTCTACTTGACCTCTGGGATTTCACTTTACTCCACAAAGGGCAGCTTTAATACATCTTTGTGAGAAGCGATTTTCCTGTCCCATGAAATTTTGTGCCTTAAAAACCAAACAGAACTGTCTGTTCTTTTCCACAATGATTTTTCTGTGTGTGTTTTTCACAGCCCAGCTGTGTGACTGAACAATGAGCCTATTAGATAATCTGGAGATAAATATCTGCACATTTATTTTTAATATAGGTAAGCAACATATACACTTCTCTCTCTTGTTTCCCCTGTCAAAGTACTCCTAAAAAATTAATTTTTTTTTTTTTTTTTTTTTTAGTAGATCAGAGAAGCTGATTCAGTTGCCAGGTTAATTTAGGGATCAAGGGGATTCAGGTTCAAGACTCTCATCCATTGAATATTCAATGAGAGAATGGTATAGAGAGCAAGACATGTGCCTGTTGTGCAGACTCTTCTTTTCCAGAGATTCCTTGAGTCTCATCCTCAGAAACAGCCTGTTCCCAGACACTAGTGTTCTACCTCTATCTTCTGCTCATATTTCCCATTGAACTGATGGGTGTACAAGCAGCATGTCCCTCCTTCCAAACATACAGATTTCCTCACAGCCTGGAGCCAGTTGAATGGCTGTGAAAACTGTGCAGGTAAAATTTAGTCAATGTAGGAAATATTTGCATGTATTCTGAGGACATTTACATGCTTGACGTGTATTTGTGCATGTGCGAATGTTTGCCGCATGGATAGGCATGTCATATTCATTTAAATAACTTTTTTTGGAGGCAGCTATGAAATTAAATGCCCTTAGAATTCACCAGCCTGGCTGGGGATGGGCTAGAGGATGTATGTGCTGGGAAAGGGAACCTGAAATGGGAAGAAGGGGAAAAGTAGATGAATAGAAATGTCTCTAAAATGGGTAGGTTTTTATGGTAATAAATAAAGCTTGTGTAACTTTATGATAGGTAAAGGAGTCAGGGGCCAAGCACCATGGTGATGGAATTTGTGAATTTGTCCGATTGTAAAAGAAAAGAGTTGAAGGCCCTAATGAAGAAGAAGCAGCTATGTCTCCTTTTCATGGCCGCCCCAGGTGAGAGAGGGAACAGGACATCGAGCCACAGGAAGGTCTGAACCATAGGGCAGCTGCTCCTTTTTTTCCAGAAATCCTTGTGAGTTTACTCTCCCCTCACAGGAAAAAGTGACCAAGAAGTCCAAAAAGGGCAAAGTGGGAAATGTAATTGCTGAGGGTATGGTAAAAAAAGGCAGGCTGTCCTGTGGCTAGTTTTTTGTTTGTATCTTCATCAAGAGTCCCTGCTCCTTCCAAGATGTTGTTTCTTCCATTGCCAGGAAGGGGCCATTGCTGGTCCCTTCTTCCTTCACACTGACATCAGTGGACTTCGCTTTAGGACTTTTCAAAAACCTGTGAAGGACCATGAGTTGTCTTACAGAAAAAATGAAGCAAGAGATAGAAGAAGCAGCCCCTCGTGAGCTCTGAATGGGGCTCACAGGACCTATTTAAAAATTCTGAATACTTCTAAAAAAATGCCATTGTTTATAAAAATCTTTGTGTCAATAAAATTCCTTCTAAAATATTGCCCTTAAATTAAAACAAAGTTGATTTTTTTAAAACAGAGTTGTGACTTCTTTTAATTTTAAAATTACTACACTCTATGTGTGGGAGCTTGGGATGCTCCCTGAATATCTTAAATAATCCTAAAAACATGCAAGTAGAAATAGAGGTATCAAAAATGCATTCTCTGGTAGTGTGTTTCTCTTGGAAAATATCAATATCCCCAGCCATACACAGTGCCTGAATAGGAGACTGTGCCTCGATCCTGGATAAATAGCCATCAGTTGAGGAGTTATGGATGGGTGCAATGTGGGAATGAATTGGCAAACTCCACCTCTGTTGATGAATTAAAGGAAGTGGGGAACGGATGGGAGAAAAGGAAACATTCCAGAAAATGCTAAAGGAAGGATACAACACCATTTGTCTTAAAATCAAGAGTATGTGTGAAATATACATGGTATTTCTCCTACATGTTGAAAAATAATAACAGCTTGTGTCTTTTCATATTACATTTGATCTTATTAACTGTTTGAGAGTGTTTCAGTGATCTGCTGCAAACAAAACAAGATGATATCATTTTACAGTACACGCCTTAGCCCATGTCACATAGCATGTTAGGAGATGGTGGTGGTGTTTTGTAACTAATTAATGCATCTGTGCTGTATTTTCTACAAAATCATATCCATCTGTGTAGATGATTTCAGGGGGTTTTAACAGGGTCTCTATAAGATGTTATTACTTCTGTCATGCAGAGACAACTCTATAACGATTTGCATAATTATAGATGGAGGAAAATGCTAACCTGCATATTTAAAACTGTTATATACATTTCCACCTCATTAAAGAAAATCACTGGAGCTAGGTAGTGTACTCAGGTTGGAGATCGGGTGGCAAAGTGTATAGATTACACAATCTAATTTTCTGGTGCTAAGGAGTTCCAGCTGAACAAAACCAATAGGACTGACCTTGCTTGCTGAAAAAGTTACAAAAGAAAACTCATTTAAAGAGTGTTTCTGTGAAAACACAGACATCCCTCTCTGTCATTGTATCTCTAACCTTGGGGATCAGTCACTTTGGATGTGTTAAAGAGATGCTTTCATGAATAAGTGATGACAGGCTTTAATATAATTAAGGATCTTAATAGGCAGAGCAGGAAGAAGGTTACAGTACTTGCAGTGTGAAAGCGTAGGGACAGATTCACAGAAGGGATGCATGCACTTACATCTATAATTCAGATCTTTTCTTCCTCTGCCTGAATCTGGTATTGTATAAATTTTTGCTGATGGGAATATATGGAGTTGCTCAAGCCTTGACAACGCCAAATGTCTCGGCACATACTACATGCCATGTCCCCAGCAGGACCTTCAGGGGGGCAGGTTCTGCCAATCCCACACTCGGGATCTAGCCCTGATTTGTGAGTGCCCCAGAACACTTCTGAAGATGGTCCTACGTATGAAAAGACAGGTAGTTTCCGTGTGCTTATTTAAATTGAATGAGTGGGAATACAACTTAGCCCCAAAATTAATTTGGGTAAGATGTTTGTCCTTTCTCCTTGTTTGCTTGATAAAAGCACAAGAACAATTTTCAAGGCTGGGTCTAAATTTGTATATAAAAGTGTGCCTGAGGACAAATTAAGGAAGTGAACCATGTTTACTAGCTTACTCCCTGGTTCTGTCTTAAATTGCTCCAGCTGGTTCTCTGCAAGACTGATCTCCTGTAAAAGGTTAATCCAAAGCAGTGTGAACTTCATCCGTGACCTTAGGGTCAGGAGTTCCTTTTTGGTTTGATATTACAGACATAACTTAAAGAGTTCTTTGCAAATCCTGCCAGAGCAAGACTTTTACGGGCACTGAGAGCTGTGTGAGGTTCTATAGGACGTCCCTAGCAATGTCCTGGTTTAGACAGAACTGTCGGAATTCTGCAGGGGGCTTTTCCAGTTCTCTCCACAATTTTAGGTCAGGAAGATGGAAAAGATGCTTAGAAGTAGAGGTCTCCAGGATAAGTTCAAATGGCCTGGTGTATCTGAAGGCTGGGAATAAGTGCTGGGCAGAGATACACCCTAAAGACTCAGAAACTATACATCTCTCTAAGGGTGATAATCTGTCCTGGATTTCAGTCCTTGTTCAGCATATCCCTAGCAGAAGTCCATCAGTGGCAGCTGAAGGCACTGCATTTGTGTTTGCGGTCTCCATCATCTGCTCGCTGTACCACATCTGCACTAGAGAGGTGTGAGAAGGTGATTGCAGTTCCCTACCTCTTCTGAAGGTGGTGGAAAAGCCGGCTGAAAGTGTCTAATAGAAGCACGTCCAAGGCCGTCATCTCAACTTCTGGTACAACAGAGATTCTTCAGTGGTTTCACTATTAATTTTGCATTGAGATTTAAAAATGTGACAGGACTCTATAGATTTTGGTTATGAACTGTACATTATGATCTAATTTTAAAGGAAACACAATCTGATGATGCTATGATTTAACTGAGAACATCAAAGACACTGTTTTAACTAAGAAATGTTTGAAAAATACTTTTTTTTTTCAGGGAAAACAGAAGAAAAAAATTTCATACTTTTGGTGAAGAAGGTGGCTGGAATAAAAAATCTTGAAGGAGGCTCAACTGTATATCTTCACTTACTACAAGATTTGGCAAAATTGAAATTCAACACAACTTAAACTATTATTTTGTGATCACTGGTTCTCGTAAGTATTTCTATTAGGCTGCCATGGTCTCTATACAGCCCTACTTAAATCAGATTAATTTGATAAAAAATGAGTGTAGCAACAAATATTTTTGAAATGTGCAGGTTTTGTTGCAGGGGTGGAACTGGTATTTAAATAAGCAGCGCTATGCAAATGGATATTATGTAAGCCCAGTGAATCATGCTAAGTGATGAATTGTACAACACCTAACTCATTACACTACAGGAAAAAAGAAATCAATAAAAAATATTTGACATACCAAATTTCTTGCAAAACACCCAATTGCAGTGAGTATCCATTTAGTACATTTTGTACAAGCATCATTCAAGTATTCCCTTATGCGTTAATACATTTTTCAGGTAAGAAAACTGAAAAAGGGGTGTTTCTCGGTAACTATTGACACAGTGCAACATGTTGACACACTAAAACACAAGATCGGGTCACATTGAATTTGTCATAGTCCCTTTCGTTTGCCAGTATTACTTTCCCTGGTGATTTTAGCAGAGACGTGTGAAAAAATCCAAAGTCCCTGCAAGGCAGTGGTAATTTTGTCACTGATTCAGTACCGTTACATTCTCTCCGCAATACTTATCATTAGATAAAAGCGTTCAGTAGTGGCAAACTGATTGATCAAGGTCACTGCAGAAGCATTTTTTTGAAATGCAGGCAGCAATGTCCTAAAATGGCAAGCAAGTTCTAGTTCTGTCATTTAGATGCATGAGCAAAGCTTCAATAAACAGAAGGAACAGTGAACATTTATAAAACTCCTGCACTGGGTCTGCTGGTGGTAGTCTCATTTGTCAATACAGGGCCCTGAAAACTCAATGCTAAGATGCTTCCAAATGAATTTTGATTCTGCAAGGAGCTACTCACCATGGGAATAATTTGTCTCTACTCTGACTTGCTCGGCTTTGTAATGCTTCACCTTTTTATTTCGTAAGCCGGCCCCAAGCAAAATTGCGTGGACTCTGCTGCTGATCCTCCCCATTTCATGCAAAACTACTTTGAAGACAAGAGAAGTGATAACATCAATTTTTTGAAAGAAGGCTATCTGCATCCTTGGTCGTGTGCCAAAATTCCTTTCGTTTCAGAGTATTCAACAGATATGGATGAACTAGATGTTTCCATAATGTCCAGAATGACAGTTTTATATCTACTGATTCATCAAATGCTTCCCCCTTGAGAGCGCGGTGCAGGGACTTGGATTCACACATACTGCCTGCAACACAAGCACAGAGCAGCAAGACAGCCCTCCCCCGAACAGTTTGTTGTTTGAAAAGGAGAAAAGAGGTGGATAAAGTCAAGCGCAAAGTACAAAGTGACAATGAGATAAGCTTGAGGGGAGCTTGAAGACGAACTGCAAGGAGGTCTTGCTAAAGCTTATGGGGATTGTTGCACAGTCATGGGGGAGGCACGGGCGAAGGTGTGACAGCTGCTGCTTGAAAATGCAGCAAAACTGCGGTGGAAGCTCTGAGACTGAGCATCAGACAGGATGGTGGGTTGGCTGGTAAGAAAGGAAGTGCTGAGGGGTGGAAAGCACTGTTTTACTCAGGTTGTGGCTCCTCTCAGATGAGACTCAAGCTCTCCATTGCTCCTGGTCAGAAGATCTGCATTCTTACCCGTCCAGTGGTGCAATTCCAACAATTAGGGAGGTCAATCCCTTGTGTTCAGCTCTCACTGCTGTGTAGTCCACAGTGCCTGGGCTGACCTCCAAAGATGAGGTGTTTACGATTCCTCAGCTGAGGCTGTTTTCAAAATTTTGCAGAGACCTGCTTCTGTTGGCACGCTGTTTTTTAAAAAGTGCCAGTCCTAGAGGGTCACTGAAGAGAGGCTGGAAGGTAAGCTGCATTGCGTTGGCTACCTGAAGGGGTCTAGCAGAAGGGTGTCTTGTTGCACTGTTCACAGCAGCAGGTAAGCATTTTGGAAGAGCTGGAGCTCTGGTCTGACCTCCCTTCTATGCCGGGGCTAAGCACCTGATGTTGGACACAGCCGTATCTCACTCAGGTATCTATTCCAGTGTCACTGCAACAGGTTGCCCAGAGAAGCTGTGGATGCCTCATCCCTGGGAGTGTTCAAGGCCAGGCTGGATGAGGCTTTGAGCAACCTGGTCTAGTGGAAGGTGTCCCTGCCCATGGCAGGGGGGTTGGAACTAGGGGGGCCTTAAGGTCCCTTCCAACCCAAACCATCCTGTGATTCTATGTTCTAACAGTGACAAGAATTTTGCACCACAACTTCCTGATGGAACATTGTGTGAGTGCTTGAAGTTTGCAGACCATGATTTTTTTTTTTCCTTCAAGTTTTTGGTATTACATAACTATTACATGTACAGAGATCCCTCCTCCTAAAACTGTGAGGTGTTGATGCGGTTCACCTGTCCTATTTCTTGACCAGTGTGTTCCACCAGGTCATCCTGAACGGTTTTGTTTATGGGCTGTGCCTTTTTGAGACCACATTTTAAATGGCTCTGACACTGTTGTCACTGGTGTCAACAAATGCATGACAAATTTCAAGTGAGTGTCTATCGCTCAGAGTGAAAGTATTTCCTGGGATGAGACTTGTGAGATGGATGAAAAGAGTCCTCAACCCCCATAATGCAGCTGTGTTAGTCTGCTTGCCTAGTGTCAGCTCGGTACAGAATTGTTTTCTACCAAAGTCACCTCTGGAAAGTTTCCTTTGCTGCCTTCAGGCAGACCAAACAAATTCCTTTGCATATGCAGCTTAGATTCTGCAAATGCTGCTGGGCGTTCCATGTGAAGGCCCAAGGCCACATAACCTCTTGCCCCATGTGCCCCCCACCTCTGTTACTGTGGCATTGAACTGGTTTAAATGACATACAGTTTCATCAGGCCCTGTGAGTTTGCAGTATCTTTCTATCTGATGATGGAATTAAAGATGTACTTTTTCTTCATGTTTCACAAAAGTTATTTTTAATTATAAGATAAAAATGATTTTTTTTTTTTTAAACCTCTCTGACTTTCCCAATGAGCTCCAAGGGATATTCAACATGTCAGGTGATTCCTACTGATGGACCTATCATGTTTTATACCTTCTGTATCCAGATAAGCTGATTCCCCAAATAGAGACTCCAGATTCTCTGTCTAGATTCTAACTGGAGTGTTTGTCTCAAAGGAATCATCCCCAGGAACATCAGTTCCCCATGTACAATACTGAAAGGTTTTGGAAAGCAGTGAAACTTGCCCAGACTAATGCTGTGAACTTATTAAGGGCAAAATTAACATCATTATTTCCTGAACAACAACTAGGTCTATGCCGAACTCTGTCCAGTAACAGTTTCATCGGATCAGTTGTGACTGTCTAGAGATGTTTACCTTTGAGCTACTGCCTCTACATTCTCCTGTAGCTGACAGGAGGTGGTAAGCACTTTCACGGTTCAATTCACTTTACCTTGAAGGAGAAGGTATCTGAATCCTAGAAGATAAATGCTTGAAAAACACCTGTTTATTTTCTTGACTATTAGAAGAACCCTCAGGTGCTCAGATCAGATGAGAGCATCTGGCTCTTTGCAAGCCTGAAGCTAAGGAAGATGAACCTGGTGAAGAAGAGTCATCTCTTGTCTCGAAAGTAGAACGCGGCTCACACCATCCTTTGGAGAGCAGTGAGCCTCTCTTTCTGATCACAGACACACTACGGTGTAATGTGAATTCTTCATATGCCTCTAAATCAACACATGTACAGGAACCTGCCTTCAGATTTCATTCCACAAGGAAATATTACCAAAGTACATTTAAAAGACCTGTATCGTCAGACCTGAATCTAAATTTGTTTGCCCTTAAGCAAGATGGCCTAAATGTTAAAAGCAATTTTGAAGGTGAGTATCTGAAAATCCCAGTGATTGAATAGCTGATTCTTCAGGTACTTAGGCACTGAGTCCCAGGGGCAGTCTTTGTCTAAGGCGATGCCTCTTTTCCCTGTTTTTAACAGTGCATCTGAAAGTGTGGGACTTCTGTGTAAATAAAAATTACCCTCTTCATGTTTACTGAGCTTGACAGGATGAATTTGTTGTTTGGAAGCAATACTCATGAAATACTGGAAGAAATATGAAATTGAGCAAAAATATAGTTCCTTTTTATGTCTTTTGTTTGTTATTGTGGCATACTACAAAGCACAGATCATTTGACTTCACAAATTATATTTGCTTTCGTAAAAACGAGCCTAAGTCTCCATTCTTTTAAAGCAACTTTAAAACAATCAATATTTTTTTAGCCTTTCAAAATCCCTGAAAGTTTAGATGATACAATAAGGGACGGATAAAAGTAGAAACAAACACAAAATATGAAATAAGCAAGAACAAAAGGTGCATTTAACCTGAAAAGCAATTTGCACAGTGTCTTGTTTTTTTTGTTGCTGTTAAAATAAACTACAAATGAACGTACAGGTTTATATGTCACCTCAGAGGATAGCTGCAAAGATTTGTATGGAGTCGCAGGACACTAAGCCTATTGAATCTATTCCAAAATGGCTAAGTAGCTTGTTGTGCAGCCAGCAGCAATAGATATTTTGATAAATGTTTGACTTTTTTTTTTTCCCCCCTGAGTAGTCTTGGAAATTACCACTAGATGGCACTGGTTTTGCATAGCTGGAAAGCAAGCAAGATTTTTCCAGAGGAAAATCGAAATAGCTGGTTCTGTTAAATTCAGTTTTATATCAGTAGGTGGCAGATTTGGGCTATTTATGGGGAAAAAACCACAAAGGCTTTAATGTTCTGTGCTGCTTCTTGCAAAACTATTTTATTTTATTTTTTTCTTAAGCCTTCTATATGTAAAATTATGATACAAAAATAAAAATTATTAGCTGAATAAAAAAGAGCTTTTATTTAAAATCTTTGTTTCATCTTTTCAAATTACAAGCAGAAAGTAAGAGCCTATTAAAGCCATTAATAAGAAGCAAATCAAAACATAAATGAGTAAGAACACAGTTCTAAAAACAATTTCCGGCCAGAGTTTCAATGGTAATAAAAAAAAAATATTCTAACATGTAACAATCCTTGAAAGGCAAAGCCAAAGACATGTCTCTTGATTTAAAAATACATGACAGGGATACTTTTCAGTTCTGTGATGCTTTCACTCTAAGATCACAAAACCATACTTTATTTTGGTCTCTGTGACTCCTTTTAAATACATTTACAGAGGGTGCAAAGAAAGCGATCGCCTTGCAACACTGATTTAATTTTTGGATGCTTGTGCTCTCTCGAGTGCAAGAAATCAGGAAACTGGGTTTAGCTCCCCTAAAATCAATGAAAACTGTCTTTTTATGGAGACACAGTTTTCAGCCTAGATATCCTGAAGATGCTAACAACCACACCCAAAACTTATTTGCCAGGAATCATCAGTACGTCTGCATGGCACAGATAGAGTTCCAGCTAGGGGGACCTGGGCCAGCTGCAAAGCAGCAGCAGAGTGGCCACAGTTCATGTGATGCTTTGTCTGGGTAAATTAGCTTTCAAAGGGTTGGGTGATGGTATTGCTCCCAGGACCTGAGCTATTATCTCTGCAAGCAGCGCGCTGTGAACCAGCCAACAGAGACAAGCTGAGGACAGGAATCAATCTTCTCCCCTCTAATACACTACCGTGGCATCAGGTGCTTCCACACACTTGGAACCTAGAACTCAGTGTTTTACTCTCAAAGTGTGTTTACCTTTCTTTCCCAAAGCAGTGTACAGGTTACGTTATTATTTTTTATTTTTAATTTTTTTTTTTTTTTTTTAATCCAGATACACCACTGAAACCGTGTCACCCTCTTATATAACAGCCGGGTGCCGTCACCCAACAAGCGACAGCCCACGCTCAGCTCCCACCTTTCCCTGGAGAGACTGCAATCCACGTCTCACTGCTCCTCAGAGGTATTGTATACACCTGACTGCGGGGTGCTTGAGCGTGGGAGCTCTCTTGTCACTTGTTCTGTGGATGGCGCGCGGAAAAGACATCGTTGGGGTCAGAGCAGAAACATGAGTGCATCCCCTGAGGGATGTGGGATCTGTTGATCTTGTAAGTGGGTGCATGCCAGGCTGCTTCTTACTCTTTCTTTCTGGTCTCAGCATCTCTGAACCATGCAGTGAACAAACTATTTACTGTGCGGTGGAAAACCTTCAGTGTGAGGTTGAGGATGATAAGTAGCCAACCACCTGAGTATAAAAGTCTAGTTTTTCAGAGCCTCCTTTGGGAGGCCGTTGCAGTCTTGGACCCCCTCAGGCAATGGTGGGGACTGAATGCAGGTCCCCTCTGTGATCTAGGCCTGCTGTACGCGCTGTGCAAAGGCAGGGACAGAAACCTCCTCTTCTGGCTGCCTTTTCAAAGCAAACTGTGAAACCCACGGTGTTTGATAAAGGCCCTGATTGTGTAGGTGTGTTAGGTGAAAAACATGAAACTGAAGGGGAGTTAGAGTGGGTTTCTGAATGCTAATTGGGCTTGGGCGTGAGATGGAGCTCATCGGTGCTGTCAGAACTGAAGGTTTATCTATGCGCACCCAGAAGATCTTTAGGAACTGAGGGATGTTTGATACAGAAACGTACGTGGGTACTTCTGGGACCAGGATAATCTGGGCAGAGGTTGTGCCTTTGCAACCTACAGCCCACATTCTGCTTCTCGCAGACACTCTCTTTTGGATCAGTCCTAAATGGCCAGCGTAGGAACTCAGAAAAAAATTATTTATATGCTTAAAGGGAACTGAGCAGACATAATTCTTTCCCTCCTATACCTCTGGAAGCTCATGAAGCTACAGGAGACTCCAGTAGGGCCTGAGTCGCATGGTCTGGCAGAAGGATAGCAGAGATTAGACCAGCACATTACACCTAGAGCAGACAGATTCCCTAAGGGATGTGTGTGTAGGACGGATTGGGGAAACCTGGATGAGAAACATACAGCGCACAACAACTCCAGGCACATTACACTGATGCCTGCTGCTTGGGCAGGATAAACGCAATTAGTTATACCTGCTGTGCTAATCCGGCAAATCCCATCCCAGCCAATTCACTGAAATTGCATTCTCTAGCTCTCCCTTCGCCTGTTGTGTTGACGTTCCCATGCCTAATTCTGGGAGTTTAACCAGGGCATCGCTCTGCACACAGTTGCTGGAGGGGATCATAGCAGGAGTCATGCCCTCGCATGCTGTGCTTTTTAAACTCCTACCAAATGCTCTCCCTGTCTCAGAGTGTCTCTGACATCCCACAATTCCTGTCAAAGCCAGTTCAGTACCCTGATTAAATGCAAGTATGAGATTAGCCAGCATCTCCCTCAGATTTAGGATAGGCTTCATTTATTTCAGCTTTAGCTGTGTAAAAGGTACAGGCTCAAGCTATTCATCTGAGCATCCTCTTTCTAAACAAGAGACATAGCGTTACCTCCAAAGTGATGGTGCCTATCCATTCACCCATTTCAGACCCTTCTTATGACAAGATGAATTTCCCATTCTTCCCCTTGACTACGAAGGGGCTCACAGAGGTGGCTGAGACTGGAACCTTGAGGGTCTCACTGCCAGCTGAGGTGAATACCATGCCGTCTCTGCAAAGGAATCTGAAGAAAAATCCCACAGCTGGTAGATCTACTCCAGGGCTATTAGTACTTCTGTGGTGCTGCTTCCTAAATCACCACAACAGCAAATCCTTCTGGAATTCTGTGGGTAGATTATAAAATCATTCAGATTGGGATGGACCTCAGAAGGTCTCCAGTCCAACACACTAGCTGTGGGGTCAGAGCAGGTTGCACAGGGCTTTATCCAACTGGGTCTTGAAAACCTGCAGTGGGCAACCCATTCCGCTGCTTAATTTGCCTGAGAGTGAAAAATGCTTTCCTCATGGCTGCTCAGAAATTCTTGTTCTGCCATGCACTGCTGTGAAGACCCTGTCTCCATCTTCTTGACGGGCTTCTGAAAGGTGCTGGGGTCTGCTGTATGGTCTCTCTGATGCTGTCTCTTCTCCAGGCTGAATATGCCCTGCTCCCTTGGCCTCTCCTCACAGGGCAAGTACTCCAGCCTCAACGATTGTGGCAGCCTTTGCTGAACTTGCTGTACCAGAGTGGAAGTTGGTGAGTGGCTCCCATGCCCAGCCTGCAAGATATCACTCACGTGCCCCAGTAGGAGCTGCCTCAAGCCTGGTCTCCCAGAAACCCCACCCAGGCTGCTGTAAGGACCACAGATTTCCCCCTTGGTTTCATGGAGGAGCCACACAAGAGCAACAGCTGACAAAATAATTATTAAGGTAAGTATTTCCATGTCTGTAGGACTTCTGTTTTTCTTCCCCAACATTTTTAGGCATAGAAAACACGACCAGGTGCTCTCCCTGTGCTGTGTGCCCCAGTTGTGAGGAACCAAGGCTTTGTCCTTGAGCAAAACCAAGCTTTGGGAGTGCTCTAGTGTCAGGCCTCTAAAACAGGTAAGAAACTAAAAATGAAGGTAGAAATGTACCTTGTGCGCTTTTCATTCAAGGGATATAAATGCCTAATCCATGTCCACTGTAACTCAGCTGACTCTTAGCAACATTCTTCACCAAACTGCACACCCATATACGAGGAGCCGTATGCTTTTGTGGTCTCTGGATAGCCTTACATACTCAGAAACTGTTATTTCTAGCAAGGTTCAAGACGCATGGCGTTTCTCCCATGTTTCAGCAAGGCTGATGTTTCTTCCAGCAACTGGTCTCATTACAGTGAACGGGAATATTTTTTCTCTCCTTTTGTATTCCGTACAAAGCAGTGTGGTTCCGACATGACTGTGTTTAAAATGAAGCAAGCTCCAGCATCTGCATTTATGAAAGAAGCTGCAGTTTGTTCTTGCCACTAGATCTATACACAGCCCAAAGAGCTGACTGTAGCCAGACTGCAAATGAGATGCCTGCACTGGTATTGTTTCAATTTAGAGAATACCTTGATTTTTCTGGGGATGGTAAAAACAGCTCAGGTGTCACACCTGCACCTGCAGCCTCTCTGGACAGTCATTAGGAGAAAGTCAGAGTCATATTGTCCTCCTTTCTGTTCCACTCTGGATTGTCCTATCTCCACCTTTGGTAACGAATTTACAGTTGCTGTGAGCTGTATGGGTGGTATTTCTGTCTGCTGTGCATGCCTGTGTGTGTCCCATCCTAGCCAGGGCAAAGAGGCAACAAGGAATCTGTCTCCCCTTCTTGTCTCCATGAACACCTTATCAGCAGAGGAAACATTCTTCCACTCCTCTCCTTCATTTGCTGTTAAAGCAGTCCCAGCCTAGGATGTTAACAAGGACTGGATTTCGTCTCAGTTTACTTGTTTGACAAATGTGGGATTCCACTACTGCCTTGGCATTAAGCACTTTTTAAAATGTAAATTTCTCAGCTGCAAGGAATCACATTAAAAAAAAAAATATTCAAAAAGCAACTGTCTAAATCAAAGACTAATTGGCTGCCAAATTATGGGTTTATGCAACTCCCTCGTCACAGCTTGTTTTGCTTTTTTACCAGAGGTAAGTAAAAAAGCATCAGAAAACACACAAAAAATATTTTTGTTTTCCTTTCATAATAAAACATGTGATGTCAACCCATTTACTTTGAAAACTCTTGCTGCCTACAGTGAAAATCCTGTCCACCTGAGAATGCCTGCCCAGCCTAAGGTTTCTCCCATGGGGAAATGGAAACCGTGCCTGTGATCAAATCCTGACTAAGGGGAAACTGAGGCAAGGAGCATGGTCACCAGCAAACTACTGGGAGACTCAGGAATGGCAGTAGGTTCCTCAAAGACCTGGCCACCGTGCCTTCCCACGAAGGAAGCAGCACTGAGATGGTCTTCCTCTGGCTCTGTGGCAAGGGGCATGAAGATTCACAGCTGTCTTGTACCTGAGAATTGTCTTTTGCCAATGCCTTCTGGGAGTGGGGCCATCTGGGGACTGAATATGCAACTGAAAACTCTTGAAATCAAAGTGCAGCAGTTGGTTAACTTTATTGCTCAGGTCTCCATGGTGGCCTCAATCTCACACCCAGGGAACTTAATGGCAGGAAGAAATTGCTTCCTTGACAGATGTTCACAATCACACGGGTGAAATGCTCTGAACTCTGACCCATGAGGCACTGGGGTTAATGTTAGACCTGAGGTATATTATTCTGGGTCAGTGTCTTAGTGGTTGACCCAGTCCCGATGTGGAATTTGGAGACAATCTCCCTGGGATGTAACAGGAGTCAGATCACATTTTCCTTTCTTCTTTCTTTCTCTCTGTGACAGTTCCTCATCCTGCCTCAAGCTCTGTTCTTCCAGCCTCTCAAAAACATCATATGCAACAGACTACCTGGATGCAGTGATTTTCTTCTCTATATGACCTTGCAATGATGTTATTCTTCCCCGACTCCATGCCAGGAGTTTTATCTTAATCCTTTGTTGCAATCTCAGTATGTGAATTCACACTTGCAATGAAGAACAAGGATTTCAGGCAAATTACAGTGAAGCAACGGGAGTTTCTAGCAAAGCATTTGTCTTATTTCTTCAGCTTTAATGCTTACCTTTTCCTCTAAGTTTTCACAGTGATTCGTGTTTAACGGGGTAACAAATCTGTGGCCACTGGGGAACTGCACATCTGACGCTATGCTGCAAACCAATTACTCAGGAATTCCCATAAATAGTGGGATAAGAAATCTGATTCTCCTGCTTCACACAGTACCTTACTAGAGGACTGGGAGGGTGGGGAATAGATTGTCCCTTTTTAAAGAATATATGGCCTTTGTGAAGCAATAAGGATTTTATCTGGTAAAAGGCTTGTAGTGTGTATGTATGTACACTAACCAGGGTGGGAACTTACCTTCACCTTTGAAATATGCTCTCCAGTAAGCAATGACTTAGAAAGAGAAGGGTACAAATACCATTCCAAGAGCTTTTCCAACCATACTGCATCTTTGCTATGTCAAAAATAAACTGCAAAATGAAAAGATGAAGAATGAGCCTACCATTTTGCGTTCTCACCTCTTAAAATAAAAGAGTAGTTTTAAAACGCATAAAAATGTTCTGCCATGATGAATTACACATTTATAACCCTATTTAGTGAAGTATTTTACCTATGTAATTTTAAAACTGTCATTTTGACAAAAAATATAGATGAGCAAGTTGGCCTTTCACATTTAATGTTTTCCTTCTTATTTGCAATTCACCAGGTTCAACTTTGATTAAAGAAGTGGTATAAATGGAATGCATAATGGTCAGGACTTGAAGAACATATTACTCTGACACTGCAGGATAAGAATTTTTTCTTTGTATAAGCAGATTTGGTTTCTTCACCTGAGAAACTTTTTGAGCCTGGGCCTGCTGGCTTTATTACATCTTAAATGCATTTTGCCTTCAGCTCCAGATTTGCATATAAAAGATGCTTGATTTAAAGAGGAAGAGACAAAAGTCTGTGGGTAGACATATTTATAAACCCGCACTTTCTTTTTAACAGACTTTCAGCAAATGAATCATCCTGTGCAATCTGACTTTAAGCCTGAGATGAAGGGTGGCTGCTGCAAAAGATCTTAGGGCCAAAGCTAACTGGTGATTAGAAAAGGTTCTGCTCTGGACACTGCACCTCCTGTTAATAGGGGGTTTTCTCTACAGAAGCTGCTGTGGGTGCTCGGCATAATGTGAACCTGAACTAGCTCAGAGGAGATATTTCCCTCTCTACTGCTTGTCAGAGAGAGGTTTTTATGTCTTCCACTCATTTTCTCTGGGAACATCAGTTCTTTCAGGTTAAAGTTAAAATTTGTGACCCCCCTTGTCCCCCAAACCTAATCAACAAAACAATGCACTAGAAAGTCTTTCCTTTAAAATACTCAAATATATTCATATCTTCTGTTTCTGTAGATATGTTAAATATGAATTCTCTCCCCTGTGACTTGCTGTAAATATTATGCATTGCATTCCAGCTCCACGCTCAAAATATTTTGTTGGTTTCCTAATGGAATCACTCTGTGTCAGTATTTAAGGACCGAGAAGAGTAAATCCAGATAATCCTTCTGGAAAGGCCTTAGGTATGTAAATCAATTAGTGACCATTAGGGCAGGTACCTCAGGAGGGAAGTAGCCAGCTATTTAACAACTAATAACAATGTCACACTATTATCTATAGGTCTGTTACTTCCTTGGCAAACTACTGATCTTATTCAGTATTATTTGTACTTCTTCTTCTGTTTGATTAAATGGACCTCCTCCCCCCTCCCCCTTCACCCCCCCACGGGTGAGTGACAGCAGAGTTTGCTTTAGGAGCCAAGCTTACCAGCTTGGATAAAAAGAATATGAATAAATAACTAAAGAAGAAGACAGATGTGAGAAACAAAGGAGATAACAGAATTCAATTACACTGTTTGGAGACGGTCCCGACAGAAGGCGTGAAACATCTATGTATCTAGGATGGCCAGTTTTAGGAACGCGGATAGTGGTACACTGAAGCATTCAGTCTTCTTTTTCAATTTCCTTCTTTGAATGCTGGTTTGCAGCAGACCACTCAGCAGGATCTTTGAGCCAGCAGAAAATCTGACACCTGGCTTTCAGCTCCCATTCCAGGGAATTTTGTAAGCAGTTTATGCAAAGCTGAACAGTATCAAGAAGAGATATTGAGCCCATAAATTTTGATAATTTACCCTGCGCTGTTTAGGAACCTGTCTTTATAGGTAGAAACTGGGGTTTGGGTCCGTTTTAAGAAGAACTCCACATTTTCTGTATCTGGGTTGGTGACAACTGGGGGAAAGAAGTTTCTCTTTCAGGTATTTTTTTATGCCAGTGTAAGTTTGAGAAAGCCTTCCCAGCTGAAACTATTTGTCAAATTAATGTTGAATTCAGAAATTGTTTTGGAATGGCTGAAATTGCTTTTTGGGGATATGAATAGTTCATTCACAGGAAGAAAAATGTGCCCAGCTCCAGTGGATTATATTGGCAGAGATGCACCCAGAAGTTGCTGGAAATGACTTCCAGGCTGAGGAAGGGTGACAAATCCCACAAACCTTAAACATGCACTTAAAAGCTTTCCTGAATACAAAGTATATTCTTGTTACTGGAAGTGCTGGGCCGAATTCTGCAGTGCTTTATGTGCTCATCTATGTCTGGGCAGGCTAAGTGCCAAAAAAATGCAATATGCAACATGTTTGCAAAAGTGTTTGCCACATCCCCACCTTTTTCCAGAAGTGTTTGTGTTTATGCAGGTTTCTTTGACAGCAGAGAAACAGGTCCAGTTTTCTAAAAGACCACATTTTTTATATCACTCCATCACATTTGGTTTGCCTGCAGAGGTTGTTAAAGAGAAAATCTCCAGTGAAGTAAATGAAATCTTTTGCTAACTGTCCCTTTTCACATCAGGGCAGTGAAGATATTTAAGTCAAATATGACTCTTCCAGGCTGAGTGTGACACATCTGCTGTACCTTTTCTCTCTTCATTGCCACTTATCCCACTTAACGGTGGCTTGATTAGCTGGCTGAGTGGAAATGCTGAACTGTAGCTGAAAATCTCTCCTTCCCTATCAGTTCTTGAAAGGCCGAAATGATAAACGGGATTCAGATCTCAGAGCCTCACTTGCATCACAAAATGTCAAACCAACCACTTCGTCTGGGCTCAGTGTTTCTTAAAATCTACTCCCTGCCTGCTGTGTCTATCTTCTTCTGCATCTGCCTATGTGCAGGTGACAGCATGTTTCTGTGTATTTAAGGGCCAGCCTCTGATTGTCTTGGGTTGGAGGCACATGGAATGTGGCAGATTTTAATAGACATCTTCAGCCTCTCCTACTCGTCAATATCCAGCAAAACAAAGATCTGATGTATGAAGGTAAGCAAATGAAAGGAAGGAAAAGGAAAGTAAGATATTTTGAAACTCTGGAACTATCTATACAAGAGATATTCAGAAGGGCCAACAGGAACTCAACTCCACTTGAAACTCCTGTTAACCGTAGCAAAAAACCCCCAGTTCCATAAGAAAATTATCCCACTGCACCCGTTTCCATAGCAAACTGTTAACCTATAATAAAAGAGAAAAAGATCATAAATGATATAATATGTCTCTGGAGAAGGCAAGAGAGACCATGGTCAAACATCCTAAGGTTCTTTTTGATCCCAGAAAGCAAACCTTTTATCACCATAATGAGAAAGGCAAGGAGCCTTAAATATCTCCAGATTTGGATGGAAGTACCTATCTGCCCCTGAATCTGTGCTTCTTTTCAGCCTGAATATGCAAGCAAGGCGCAGTTGCGTGGCACCCAAGAGAAATTAGTATTACAAAGAGCACTCTGCCCTCTGTCTGTAGCCACAAAATCTACTGTCCTGGACATTACATTGCCATTGTATCTTACAATTACAATTTTATCACCTTGTGTGTTGTGCACCTGTGACTTTTTAAGGCTTCTAATTGTACAAAGCTCATTCTGGTGAAAGGATCATGAGCATTTTCAAGCAGTTTATAATGAGGATGTCATTGCTTTTCATAGTGTTAACAAGATTACCATCATGTGTTCATGAATACTTAAGCACATTCAATAAAAAGGATGGGATGTGAAGAGGATGAGCTATTACAGCTCTGAGATTGTTAATCAAGGTTGTAAATTATCCATATCCTTTAAATTCATGGTGGGACAGCAACATCAAAGCACTGTTTCCCCAACTGGCTGCCGTTAGAAAACAATCTTTTTTTTTTTCTTTTTTAGGGCTATCACCATAATCTCTAAACTTTCAGGAGAGAAAATTAGTTGAGAGTCCCAAAGTACATGTGACCATGAGCTGTTTCTGCATTTGCTTGCCTCTGTCAGCTGATTACTCCGTGATCAGAGCTAGAAGGAACTTACTCACTGTATTGGATGTGGGGGAGGGTGTGATACAGGTTTGATGGTTTGCAATGTAGGTCATCAAAAGTACAGTTTTGTTTCCATCTCTATCTATTTACTTACTGATTTTTGTTCTGAACCCCCTTTTGCCACCTAATTCATTCTTACTAGTTCTCAGGAGTCTGCTCATTCACACTCCCTCACTCATCTGGAAAGTTCCCACTGCTGCACTATGGAGACACAGGACCCTGTTCTCACAGTCCCTGGTAAGTACTTCTTGGGAACATCAACAGACATGAAAGAAGGTCAGGGACCTGATTATGGCCCAGAAGTCAGGTGTAATTGACCAGTTCTTGTCAACACAACTTAGGGCTAACCATCTTAGTAGAAAATTCCTCTTGGAGTTGTTGTGGTGCAGCTCCAAGGAGTGACTAACAGCTAAGTAGTGTGGACAATCAGGTGGATACTCAGGCTCAATCCTCTTTTTCTCAGCAGAGTGGACAAAGCCTCTGAGTAGGAGTGATGTTTCTGCCTGCCTGCTTGGGTCTCCACCATGGAAGCAGATGGTCTATGAAAGCTATTTTTAGGAGTACAGTGACTTCTAAGTGAACTGTTCAACTTTGAGGATTATTAAATTACCAAAATACTCACTTGTTCCTTATTTTTTCTGTTCATAAAAATCCCCTCAAAAGATCTCACGTCACCCTTAAAACTAAACTGCATTGCTGTGTAATGAATTATTATTGCTGTGATATTGTGATAATTCCCAGAGGCCCAGTTATTAATTGGGGTGCTGGGATCTTGCTAGCACTCAAGTGACTACTTAAGTGTTTTGAATACAGAGGGGGAGTCCTGTGTCCTGGGCTTTGCTGAAAAAAAATCAGCATTTTGTTTAGTATAGAACATTAGAGGAAGTGGGCAGTTCCTACCCATTGCATGTCTCTAGCCTCCTACTAGAGTTTCATTCTCTGTTTATATTCTGCTACATTTTGATCTCTGTAACCCTTCTTCTTAGCTGTATGGCGGGTTGTTGTGGGCAAAAGGAAAAGCAAATGGTCCCAGCCCTTCTCAGTCTGCTGTATCACTAGGCAGTTAGGACACTTTTGTAGAAGATAGAAGGAAGAGGTGACTCAGGATGTCCTCTGGCAGAGCAGTGAATTGAAACTAGTCTCCTGTATGATTGCTAAAATGACCAGGTTATTGAATAAAAGATTGCCACAGAACTGGTGATGTTTGTTCAGTACTGTCAGAGAGTGTTAGGCATGTTCTCTCTAAATATGCTTAATTTGCTATTGAGCAGGGTGTTGGAAGGCACATTGACCTTGTTGTGCCCTGATGTACTGTGTTGAATTTAAACCTGTGCAAGACTCAATTAATATAAGCTTATTTGTAGCCATCTGAGAGACGAGTCTTTTATGTGACACTCTACTTGATGCAGGGGAATATAATCTCTAAACCACTTACCTGCTCTCTCAGTCAGGTTGGTGTCAATGTCAAGTGGCCACACGAGGAAGGTATGTCTCCTGAGCTTCTGAATTTGATCCCTAAGCTGATGCCTCCAATGTTTCGACTGACGCTAACAAATAATAAAAACATCTAGCAAGTTGCTAGTCTAGCAAGCTCCTATTTAGGCTAGTCGCCACTAAGTTGTGATGGCCAGGTGTTGTTTTAAAGAAAACAACTTGTCACACCTGGTGGTACTACAGAAGCTGGATTCTCCTTGTTTGCCTTTCAAGAGTGGAGTGAAACAATAGAGGAGGCAATCTTTGCAATTAATGTGATTGAGTTATACAATGTAAACCTTTGACAAATTAAAACAGACTCTGTTACAAACAGGCTTTGTACATAATTCTCCTAAAGTTGACATGAAAATACACTTTTAATCAGAAAGCTAGAGAACAAAATTCTTTCATGTTATTATTACACTATGTCTTTTTTATCTTTTTTTTATTCTCCTTTTTTTTTCACTGTGCTGAGCCTCCAGTATCATAATTGAACTGAACAGATATTTTTTCATTAAACACCATGCATCATTTTTGTGTCCCTCCTCAGTTCCCTTTGAAATTCCCAGAAGTAGCAATCTGATTTGCTTCATATTCAAAGCTTCCTTCTTGAGAGGACAGTAAAAATATGTATGTTTGCTTTAAACCTTAGTTGAGGTAAATGCAATGTTCAATAACTTCATCAAATAAAGCTTGAATTTTATGGTGCAAATGCCAGTCTTCATGGTTCAGTGAACTTTTTCAAATAGTACACAGCCTGCCTATATCAAATTTGTAAAAAGGGATTGATTTTGTTGTTGTTGTTGGAATAAGGCCATTTTAACCTCGTCGCATGCTTTCCTAAAATAATAATGCTATATTAAAAGATAAATGATAAACAGATTACTGTTTTTAAGGATTATTCAGAATGTTAACAACAAATATGACAGACTTTCTGCTGTAAACTTAAATGGCAATTCTCAACCTGATTATTAAAGTTCTGTTTTCCACAGTCATGTAGGATTATAAGGAAAGCATTTTTGTTTGTTAGACAGAAGCATTATGCTTTCAACTATAATCGTAGACTGTTGTAATTATTTTTTCCCCTGTCTATTTCCTTAGTTTTGTGGTGGTATTGATAAGATAGAATGAGAGACTGCAAAATGCTTCCTGCGCATAGCTAATGTTACCAACTGTGATAGCAGGAGAATATGCGATGAAAGCAGACACATTTAGAACATTATCCATTTCCAGACTGATCGTCAGTGACAGGACAAGTGGTAGCTGTTTAATTAATTATTTTGAAACCTGGCTAGTGCAATGAATTCCCCTCAGATTTTTCTCTCCATGTTTTCTAAGGCCATTTGTATGTAGCTATATTTTTTTCCTGTATTTGTTTGCTTTTATCTGTACTCAGATGATGAAAGGACTGTTTTTACACACACAGGCAGCAGCAAGTTTGAAAGCATCTAAAATGCAAATATACCTAAAATTTGGGTTTGGAAGTATGTAGTGGCAGCTCCTTAACTGGTGGCAATGAACATGACTCCATAAAAGCCACTGCCATAGTGCTAATGCGTCCAAGCTAAGCCCGTAGCTGTCCTTAGGCCCCTATCAAAGCAATACATGATCAAAGCTTTCTTTGTTCCTTCTCCCAAATAAATTGCAATCTAATTCTAATTGGTTGATCCTAATTTCCTTTTTGTCAGTGCCTTTTTGTGGCACTGGCAATTTTAAATTACATGCATCTTGGGATTTCACAGGCAAAATTTATGCCGATAGGAATTAGATCACATTGAGGTCCAAGACCTAAAGAGGAATACGTTCACCTCATGAAGATAACAGCAGTATTATCTGAACTTCTCAGGATTGTCTGAATGCCAACGACATGGTATCAACTAGTCTTCGGTGTGCAATGTCCCAGTAGTATGGAGAAAACGAGAAATTATTTGCATTAGCACAGAAAGGGCCAAAACCAGACAACCCAAATTTAGCTCTGCAAGGTAAATGTAAAAATTACAATATTAGTAATTCACTCACTCTATATTTGGATAGCATGGAGAAAAATATCTGAAATTTGGGGAAGTTTATGAGATCTTTTATGACCTTTTATTTGGAGGAAGTAACTTTGAGCTAAAAGTAACAGGTACAGTGGGGAATGGGTTCTTACTTTGCAGAGAAATATATAGTGGCCATTTTTTCTCCTTATTTTTAATTTGCCTTGAAGTTTGCAAAACACATGGTATTGCTAGGCAAATAATCTGAAATTGTTGCCTATAATGATAAGCTCATACACGTGTTTTCCTTGCACTCTTGTGGGGCTTTGAATGCAGCTGCCATATGCAATGTAGTCGTTGGGTCAGGGATTCTTTTTTCTGTTTCCCCCCAGAACCTGTAACAGTGAGGCCCTGGTCCACATGAATTTTCACTTTGATTTTACAAGGAATCAGTAAAGCACGGTCAGATAAGAAAGGCAAATTGTGCAACCACCACTAGAGAAATCCAGGTTGTTGAACTCATGCTTCAAGATTGGGATAGGTGTAAAAGCCTGTATGACAGTAGAATCAAATGCCCTTAGACTAATTTGAAAAGCCTGTCGTAGGGTATGCTTACTGTAGTGAGAATGTGATTTGTTCAGTTAAGGTGTCCATTAAGTCCTTGTAACCTTGTTATCTTAGTCCTGACAGGTAATTGGTGCTGCCCTGCTCAGAAAGTAACCTGAATGTGAAACCAAGTCAGTAGTAGGTACAAGATGTCAAGAAATAGGTGGATAAATATTAGGAAGTTAGAGAAAGCACTTCATTAAAAACACAGTATTCAGACAAGGTTAGAAGTAAATTATACATTCAACCTGCCTCGAGGTTTGTTGGGAGCAAGGGCCTATGTGCTGAAATCTCCTGGGTATGGTTGTCATCAGCTGAAAAATAAAATGTACAGCCAAGAGCTTATGTGGATAGATTTTTTGGCTGAACATGAAGGGTAGACAAAAAAAAAGAAAAAAAAGAAAAAAGAAGGGAAAACTTGAAAAAAAAAAAGAAGAAGGGAAAACTTAAAAAAAATAATTGAATAGGGCAGGAGAGACTGGTAAATACTGGTTAAAACAGTAGGAAACTGAACCTTGACCCATGGTGGAAGGTTGACAAGGTTAAGCTGGAATTGCACATTAGGGTGTTTAACATACTGTTCTGTGCATCAACATTTTGATTTCATATTCATTTGATAAATAATGCAGTGAGAACAG
Organism: Eurypyga helias; assembly: GCF_000690775.1. Classification (NCBI taxonomy): domain Eukaryota; kingdom Metazoa; phylum Chordata; class Aves; order Eurypygiformes; family Eurypygidae; genus Eurypyga; species Eurypyga helias. The sequence goes on along the minus strand of NW_010248171.1, from coordinate 8,145 downwards.
GAAAAGGTACATATGAACCTCTTCTGACATTGCTTGTAACAGTGGAAAGAAATAGACTTGCAGCGCCTGGAATGTCAGTTGCCACACATATTAACAATTATACAGAAAAAAACCCTCAGACAGCAAAATGCAAAATTATGCTCTTACAAGTTGCCCTGCTGCTGTACTGGAAAGACTTCAATAAACTTGCATTCCATTTGCACATGCTGCAAAGTGAGAGCTGTATCTCTAGTCTATTTATTTTGTGTGGCATTGGAACTGGGCATTTTCAAACCTAACGCAAATGAAGGGTGACCCTCAAACTGAGAAAGAATTTGTTCCCTTCTGTGTATACACGCACAGACTCACATATACATGTATTTATTTACATAGAGAGAGACATATATATATTGCAAATAACAGCCAAATGTCTGTAGCTAGAGTCCCTAGGGGGGAATCTCACTGGAGACATGCAGTTACATCTACCAGAACAAATGAGAGCAGCTTCCCTGACCCCAGGTGACACAATTCTTTCCCAGTGTCTTTCCTCCTTCTGTTTGGGTGTGCTTTGCAGCTTGTTTTCTGAGTGAAAGCAGACAATATTGTGAAAGATCAAGAAATTATATGCACAATCAACATAGAGATGAAGCCACCTTTAAAGCATGAGAAACCCCACCCTTAGGAATAAGAAAGGAATAAGGTTAAGGTTAGGTCCAGTTTCATAAAAAAACAGATTTACCATTTTTTTTCCATAATATATGTTGATAACAGGAGTTAGAAATAGCTAATGGCATTTCCTCTTTTACGAAGTAATGAGGCTGATTGTTACTTTTGGCTTCTATTATGACTACCAGTCTGATTCAATGAGCAATCACATATCATATGTGTAATTTTATTATTTATTGCTTTGTTCACTATTCACTTTACAATTTGGCTTTAGATAGCTATCATTTCAAATTATTCGGTTCAGTGCTGCAATTAGATATTTGATAGTCAGTCCTAAGTAATGCTTTCTTCTGGCACATGGTAATACTTGAATAATTCCATTCTCCCCACCGAGACAAAGCTGCAGAGAATTGTGCATTCAATTTTCTCCTACTCCAGATTGGCTATTTGAGTTACTGCAGCTCATGAACTTATGCAGTTTCAGCTGCTTACTTACTTGCAATAAAACTGTTAGAACTAAAGAGGGTCTGAAAGTTCTTCTGATTAACAGGCTTGATGTCTTGCAGAGTACATTACTGCTATGTCAAGACCTGTATGGGAATAAGCAAGCTTAGTAGCCTTGGTAACCCAGCAATATGAAGGACATTTAAAAAAAAAAAATAGCTAATAAGTTCATTTGTGCTTTAATGGGATCTGGGACAACAAGTTGCATTTTTTCATAGAATGGTTTAGGTTGGAAGAGACCTTAAAGATCATCTAGTTCCAACCCGCCCTATAATGGGCAGGGACACCTTATAGTACACCAGGTTGCGCAAAGTCTCATCTAGCCTGGCCTTGAACATTTCCAGGGATGGGGCATCTCTGGAAAACCTGTTCCAGTGCCTCACCACCCTATCGATGAAGAATTTCTTCCTGGTATCTAATCTAAATGTACCCTCTTTCAGCTTAGAGCCATTACCCCTTGTCCTGTCACTACAAGCCCTTGTAAAAAGTCCCCCCCAGCTTCCTTGTAGCCCCTTCAGGTACTGGAAGGTGCTATAAGGTCTCCCTGGAGCTTTCTCTTCTCCAGGCTGAACAAGCCCAACTCTCTCAGCCTTTCATCATAGCAGAGGTGCTCCAGCCCTCTGATCATCTTCGTGGCCTCCTCTGGACTCGCTCCAACAGGTCCATGTCCTCCTCATATTGAGGGCCCCAGAGCTGGACGCAGCACTGTAGTCTCACAAGAGCCAAGTAGAGGGGGAGAATCCCCTCCCTTGACCTGCTGGTCACTCTTGATGCACCCTGGGGTACTTTGTCCTACTGGGCTGTGAGCGCACACTGCTGTCTCATACTGTTTCCTCTATATTGGCTCTATGAGGTAGCCCTGCCATGAGACAGGGTAAATTCTACTGGATAAATCAAGATTCATGTTGTTTAAAGGCCTTTAGATAAGACAGAAAGATTATAAACCAAAAAACAATATTCAGGTGAAATTAGCTGGCTGCCTGTTTCCATTTTTGCTACAGTCTTTGTCCCAAATCTGGGGGGAAAAAAAAAAAAGGTTAGATTCTGGTTTTGTTACAATTTTTTTTCCTCAATAATGAAATATCAACATTTTCATGGTTTGTACTCTACATGAAATATTATATTTTGCTGGAATCCTTTGACCTTTTCAAAAACCTGTATTTTGATTGTCTGGCAATTCTGCTATTTCCCTGCAGGTTAGAGAGGAAAACTATGTTTTGTGGAGGAGTTGAATTTACAGTGGCATTGCACTGGGCTGTGTGGCAGGTATTCAGAAGCAGACTGGATAGTCTATTCGATATAGGGGTGGTGGTGATTTGTAATGATTAGTCCTGCAAAACGCAGTGACCTGGACAGATTTTTTCTTTCCCCGAATGTCATTGTAATAGAATCTGCTCTGATGAAAAGAAAAGGAAAAAAAAAACCCAACTCCTCAGAAAATGTCCAATTACCCAAGATGAAACTCAAGCCTGGCCTCCAGGAATGATACCAATTCTGTCTTGCATCTGAAGCCATCTTCTTTTTTCCCAACAACACTGATAAACACGACTTTTCTCTCCAGGCTGACAAAAATTCCCTGCATACTGTTTTTTGAAAAATGTCAGGATCTTGAAAAGTTTTGGAAACTCTTTTCTTTTTGTATCCAGATGAAAACTGTACTTTTAAAAATATTTTGAGAAAGAAAAAAAGTGATCCTTTATCCTCTGTGGTGGAATAAAATAAATAGATAAGATACAAAGCAGAAGTAAACCAGAGCCACAGTTTTTCTTGGACCAAGTGAGGATGCTGAACAGTGGCTTAATGCTTCTGGTAGGGTCTGACCTGACCAGGACTCCCCTTGGAGGTTTGGAGATGGTTTTGACAGGCTGATAAAATAACCAGAAAGGTAAAGCTGCCTCACTTAAAAAAAATTCTGCCCAAAACTACCCACAGCTGGAGTGGTTCTTGAAACACCAGCCCTACCAGGTGGAAGCACTGCTATCTCTTTCTGTTCCCGAAGCCCTGTAGCTGCTGCTCCAGTCTGCAGCAAAGCCCTTGGTCATGATGGACAGTCCAGTGTTTTCATCTTCGCAGTTCCTTGCTTCCACCTATTTCAGTCCAACCTAATAACACAATGTAATTAGTTTCTCCTATCAGGTTTAACAGGTCCCTTATGCACCTGGTTGGGTCTTTTAAGGTTTGTGCATATCAGGGACTCGTGTTTCATGCTGCAGAAAGTCCTGGCACAAGCCCATGGACAATCTTCCTTTGTGTGGAGGTCTTTGACTGAAGTCCCATGGGCTTTATTGACCTTCAGGTAGCGTGTGATGCAAACGACAGCACAAAAGATATAATCACCGTGTTAGGGAAGTACAAATAACAGGGCTGTTTTTCAGATGTCCGTAAGTTATAGAAGACAGGAAGATGCTCGTCTCACCTTTATATGTTTCAGCTCCAGATGTAACAGAGCTTTCAGACATTTAATGTTAGCAGTGGCAACCTGGACACAACCTATTGAGGATGAATTTCTCCTTAACTACGGTATGTGATTTAATCTGCCATCACATAATTTTTGAATAACAATTTTCCTGCCTAGTTATTTTCACATTTGACATTCACTTAAACCTTTCTTATATTGTAAAGAAAATAGCTTTAATTTAGGCAGATATAGTGTAATTTAACATTTACATCTTCATTACTTGGGCATTTCAGTTGTATAACACATCTTTCTTATCCACCTGATCCATCCTTCCCATCCATCAGATCACAGTAAAGCCAGCGGTATGAATGGAAGTTTCACTTATTATTCTAGTTATGGAAAGGTAGAAGATTTTCAGGATAACATGCTGTCTTACAAAAAATCTCTTTTGATGACAGTATTAGATATAAGAAAGTGACTGATCTTAGAGACTTCATAACAAAAAATTTCCTCAGTTACAACAGATCTTTTGTTAGATTTGATAATACCACATTACTACAGGGAGAAGAGATAATCTTTTGCATAGATAGTTTTTTTCTAGAAATGAGTGTATGACTGTGAACTTCAGTTCTAGACTTGCTTGACTTTCTCCAAGGCAAAATCCAGTACTCTGGATTAGATCTGCCAGGAGATAGCTATATAAATTGTAATTTCTTAAACGAAACGTTAAAAATGAGGCTCAAACCTTGTACAGACACAGAACTGCACTAACCCTGTCCTTCACAGAACATGGGCATGCTTTACAATAGATACTCGCTAAGATTTCATCACACATTGTTTTTACATGAGCTGTTATGAGCCTCTTCTTGTATAAAAATGCATTATTGAATATTGATCATGTAATGTACTTTCTGGGTTTTCTTTCAGGGATTAGTCTTTGGATCATATTACATGGGGGTCTGAAATGAGAACTGTTTCCCTTTTTCCCTCTGGGAAAAACAGAGAATGCAGATTTCTATTGCTAAATTGTGCTACATCAGAACCCAGCATTCACATGAAAAATATTCCTCTAAGCTCTGCTATTACTGCCTGTCCTCTTTCTAACATTTGTGGAAGTGCTGTAAAAGGAAGAAATGCAATAGGTGTAGTCAATAAAAGAGAAATAAAGTCTGGCATGAGAAATTGCATAGCAAGCCTGCGTTTCCAGAGCTTGGGCTTAGATGATGCTGCATGGAGGAGGACTAACAAGATCCATTGAACTAGTAGCTTTCTAAAGCTCATCTGTATAAGCCTGTAGACTGGTTTTAAAGGGAACAGCATAAAACCTTCTTTTTGTAACTTCACTGAAGTCTTTTGCAATTACCAGGTAGGTATTGATCTAATGTCTACAAGACTTAAAAAAAAAGAAAAAAGATAATGTTCTGTACACCATTATATGAATTTTAAACTCTTATTTTTAACTAGAATGGATTTGTATGCAAGTTTTAGCCTGGATTCTGATATGGTGTTTCTGCAAACACAAGGGTTTTTTTACCAGGTCAGATTTCTTGAACACATACCATGGCAGAAATGAGTCTTTAGTTTACTGAATGTTTCAAAAATTTATTTTCTTTATTTTCCCAGAGACTCATTTTCAGGTCTTTATACTCTTAAAACTCCTCTTACCCTTAATAGATATTTTCACAGTGCCACAACTGTCCACACTTTTAAGATTTTACCCACAATGTGTTTAATTGTCAGAGTTACATTGCTGCAAGACTTGAAATGGAGTTGTAGTTAAATGTCTCCCTCCCCTTTTTATTTTTTATTTTTAAACCTTATTTTCTGAGAAACACTTGGGCAGTACAGGTCTGATCACATGTGAGGAACAGCTCAGGCTGGAGGGATGAGATAATACAGAACAGCAAAACCAGAAAATTCCCCTCCAGAACCTACACTGCCTGTTCAATTTCTATTCTGTCCAGAGGAGCTATAAAAGTGGAGAAAGGTGAGTAATAGATTTGAGAGTCATCAGAAATATAAATTATAACTAGACATTTCCTATCAGCATCCCATGCAGTTAATGATAAACAGTCAATGAGATGTATGCACTTCTAGCATTTTTATAATGAATCTATTGCTTCTGTGACAGCTTACTGTCAAATGTTATGCTTTGGAATTTATAACTGCTGATACCATTTTAATAGATAGGCTAGATACGCTAACATCCATTCTTTTTCTTTTTAGGAGCATGACACTTTCACCTAAGGAACCTAATGAACATACCTAATGAAGCCCAAATGGCTCTGCAAACACATGCACGTACACACACAGGGAGGATTTTCTTTCTTCCTTCTGTCTCTGTCTGTCTCTCCCTTTCTTTTTCTCTCTTCTTCTTTATTTCTTTCTTCCTTTTAAATGACTACCAATCAAAAGAGGACCAAACAGCTCGGTGGCTCATATGAAATAATAAAAATAATTAATCCAAATGGGATTATTTAAAATCTGTAATTGTATAAAAAGGGATAACTTCTGTACTTACCATCTGATTTATTATTGATCTTCATACTAGTTCTTTGTGTATTTACGATATTATATGCTAGATGTCTTCAAAAGCATCGCAATGGTGACTGCTTTGCAAACCTGTTTCACCTCGCCTTTGCTTCATTCCAGCATTATCTGCCCACAAATCAGTGGCCACATTCAAGATGCACAGAAATGCGGTCTTGGATCCTTGTTACCAGGAAAGCAGGTTTCTCCTTTGAAATTACGCTTGAACATCAACCTTTTCGCTCATGGGTGTTTGATTCTGATTGTTTGTAGAGGAAATGTTTACATTAAAACCCTCCTGCCCTTTGCACCCAGCCTAGCCTTAAGGAGGCCATGATTTTAGATGACAAGAAATGTATCAGCTTTCACCGGGTTGAACACAATTTTATTTCTGCGACAAAGGTCTGGTTCTCCCCATGCTACTTTTATGCCAGTTTAACTCTACCGATTTTATTAGCTGCCAAGGTAGGTGAGTTGTTCATGAAACACTTTCCTTTCCCAGGCAGTCGCAGTCTCCTTGCCCCCAGACTTCTCTGCAGAGTTGGCTTTCAAAGGTGGGTCAGGCTCCTTTTCCTGCCTTTATTGCTGGCCTTATTCTTCCTCACAAGCTCTTCTTCTTTTTTTTTTTTTTGGGTTTTTTTTGTTACCATGGGAGGGATGAGGCCTCCCTTGGAGCAAAGAATGTTTGGAAAGAATAGATGACATGTTCAAGTCATGTCTGGAGGCGAGTTGCTTATTGCAAAATAAACAGCAGTGAAGACCAAAATGTATGAAAGGGGCAGGCTAGGACTTTTGTTTATCTTTGTACCTTATAATTTGAATATTAATCCTATCAGTTAGAACAGTATCACATGCTCACTCATTTTTATAAATACAGGGAAGGTATTTTTACATGACTGTATTGTAACAGAAGTCTACGCAGTTGATAATAAGCCTGGTATTTTTTTTTAAATAAACCCATGCTGAAGCTGAAAACCCCCAACTTTATTTTGTCTTCTAATGGAAAAGCCAACAATTTGGTAACATCTTGTAATGTATGCCGGCTCAATGTATCCTCATTACCTGGAGTCTAGGAACTGCTGCCTAATTGCATAGACTAGCAGTTATAGAGGAACTGGTGGCTAATATAGCTAATATCTAGCCCCTCAGCTATGTATAAGAGTTGCATATAAATGTGACAGCAGTATGTATGGCTATCCTACTTGCTAAAGTCAGGATGGGAGCAAATGAAAACATGAAGGGAGACCTCTACAGAAATGGGTGCAGAGCGGCATAATGACAGGCTAAATGGCAGAGGTGCTGATGTGGCAGCTTGAAGGCAGGAGAGAAGGATGAGAAGGAGAATTTATAATGAGTTCTATGGACTCTATAATCAGATTTTCAAATGTTATAGGGCACTTGGAGCAGGGATGTGAACAACTAATAAGAGCTGTGAGCAAATTAGGTTGGAGAGTCCACTGGGATAGGGTGGTTGTGAGGCAGGCTAATTTTCCAGGATATAAAACTGTTGATAGCTATCTTGGAGACTAGTATAGGCAAGATGGTTGTGAATGGGTATATAGAAGAGGAAGCTGATAATGAAACCACAAATATGGATAAGTCAGAGCACAAAAGAGAGAGAAGATGAAATGGAGAAGACTGTGGCAGGTGCTCTGGAGAGGGACAGAGAATTGAATGGAAGCCAAGAGGATGTGCTACATAACCCCACATTACAGGAGAATATTGGACCTCAATACAGTCCTGTCTAAAGGTTTGTGCTTTTTTTCCCCTAATTCACTCCTAGGGACAACTACAGGCTGAATTCTGTAATTATGCCTTTGGCTATTGTGCTGGTTTTGGTTAGGGTAGAGCTAATTTTCTTCATAGTATCTAGTATGGAGCTATGTTTTGGATCAGTGACTGAAACAGTGTCAACACAGGGATGTCTTAGGTATTGCTGAGCAGTGATTACAGAGAATCAAGGCCTTTTCTGCTCCTCACACTGCCCCACCAGCGAGTAGGGTAGGGGTGTACAAGAAAGTGGGAGAGGATGCAGCTGAGACACGTGACCCCAGCTGACCAAAAGGATA
>NW_010248170.1:0-5884 GCF_000690775.1 Eurypyga helias | reverse complement strand
GGGAGAAGCGCGGCTTGGGAACACCGCCTCGTCTCGAAATAATTTTGTCCAGCTCTGGACAAAAGGGAAAAGGTTTTCCAGCCGCCTCGGTGTGCGCGTCACTCCGCTCTCCCTGGGTGCGGAGCTGACGCCCAGGCCGTGCTCGCCGTTACCTGGGTGTGAACACGTCGCTTATCTAAGGTTGCTGGCGGGTCCTGGCCGGGGGGTCAGCATTAGCGCTCCGGAATCCCAAGGACTTCATTTTCCAGCCCCCTTTAATGCTCAGAGCTATCAGCCCCCCGGTTTTAGGGCACGGCTGGATTTCTCTGCGAGCCCTGGCTCCTGGAGCCACGCGATGGCGTGGGAATCGTTGCTTTCTGGTTTTTCTTTTGAAGTCAGCTTGAACCCTGTGTGTTGGCGGAAGAAATGAACTTTTCACAGGTCAGAAGCTAGGAGCCCAATCAACAGAGCGTGTTTACAAGGCAGACCGGATGGTTTTCCACCCGTCCTGCGGCCGTAATTCAGCTTTTTCAATGCTTGTGAGTGGCGACTGAGGATGGCATTTCCTCCTCTTCAGGCAAAATGGCTTTCCCACCCACTCCGTCACATGCCAGGCCAGTCTGACCTGATCTTTCTGGGAATAGAAAAAAAAAAACCACAAAACCCAACACCACTCTTTTCCTGTCGCATTCCCAGTTCCAGGGACAGCACTCGGCGCAGCTGGACCTCCAGGAATTGCCCCCATCCCCACGGGAGCAGGACACCTAAGCCGTGCTCCTCGTGGCTTTCACAGGATGGGAATTTCACCCCATCCAGCTGTGCTGACTCTGTGTTGCTGCCTCTCCTCTATCCTGTTCTGCTCAATCAACCCTTTCACAAGCCTCTGGAGCTCTTTGATGATCCAGGGAAGGAAACGGGAGCCCCTGCCCAGCCAGTTGAGGGGGGCAGGAAGCTCTGCCAGCCTTCCCTCTGCTCTCCTGCTCTTAAAAGGCTGCTTCTGATACTGGGAGAGTCCTTCCACATCCCACCCTCCGGCAGGGAGGATTCCTTGTAGGGTCACAGTGCAGGGATGTCACAGATGACAGCTCTGCCAGCAGCAGGGAGATGCCCAGGGAACTGCCTGGCAGAGGGACATCAGGCCTGCTGGGCTGATTGACAACTGTCAGCCCCATGTCTGGGTCATCCAGCCCAATAAACGCCATTACTCTGGCATTTGGTGCTTGCAGCATCCTGTGCAGTGGCTGCAAGGGGTGCATGGCATTCAGGAAAAGGCACCTTGGCTTTTTGCAGCACAGCCTTGGATTTTGCTGGCATTTTGGAGGCCCCGGTGTAAGAGGGCTGCTGGTGTAGTCAAAGGACAGGGCAGCCCAGGGAGAATGGGCCAGTGAGCTCCTGGCGCATCCTTCCAGTGTGGGGAAGGGCAGGAGGACACAGCTCTCTGGTTCAGGGGCGGGATGGGGACCTGGGTGCTGCAGTAAGTGACTTGGCAAGGTTGGTTTCCAGCCATCAGACAGTACCGATGGCACCAGCTCCTGGCTGAGCCCTGTGGCTGGAAGGATGGCTCCTGTCCCAGCCCCTGCTCCGCTTGTCTGCACAGCCGAGCAAGACCCTTTCTGTCTACTCAGTTCTTTTCCTGCCTGGGACAGTTTCTTGCTCCTCTGCAATGTCTCTGATGAGCTGAGCTGTGCCAGGTCTCAGCCAGCATGGAGGCAGGAGGGTTGGCCAGCTGCCCGGGTCTCTCGCAGCTCCATCATCCATCCTCCCTCCAGACGTTTCACCCCAGGCCCATGAACAAGCAGGCGACAAGGGGGGAGACCCAAGGAGAAGTGTCCCAAAGGGCTGCTGGGCTGCTCAAAGATGAGCTTAAGCAGCTGGGAAAATCCCAGAGAAGTAATGTGATGACTGAGGGAGGAGGCAAAACCCCCATCAACCCCCACCTTGGAGGCAGCCAAAGATTTGGCCGTGGCCTGGCTTGGCTGCAGCAGCTGTCGAAATACAGAGGGGGAAAAACAAGCCCGTCTTTGACACGGCTTGTCCCCACTCCCACCCTGCGACTGAAGACATGACTTGTTTTTCTGGGACAGAGGAAAATTTAGGAGTCTCCCAGGCAGCGAGTGCCTGGGGTGCTTCCAGCTGCCAAATGGAGGAATGGAGTTTTTTTGGAAAGGCTCTGGAAGCGCCGGGACTGTGGCTTCCAGCACGGCTGGCCGGCAGAGACATGGCACAGCCTGTGGCTGCCCATGTGGGATGAAGGCTGCGGTCTGAGATGGGTCGGAGCACCTGGGATGCAGGATGAAAACCTCCAGGATGGATGCGGGTGTGAGCTTTGTGGAATGCAAGGAGCTGAAAATATCACATCTCGGTTGACTAATAAAAGCCGTCTTGTTTTGCAAAGGCTCATTGCAAACATCTGCGGGTTGTGGAGTTCCCAAAAGAGGGAATAAAATCTCTCCCTGTTGGAGCAGCTCCTGGGGGATAATGCTCAGGATGCACTGAGAAATTGGGGTGCTCAGGGTTACAAGCCCTGGATTACAAGTGATGGATCTTCAGGGGTCACCTTCCAAAAAAAAGGAAGGGGGAGCAAGAAGGGGTATGAAAAGCAGCTGGCAAGAACCAAGAATAATTGCATGGCTTTGCAAGAAAATTAGCATGGCAATTTTAAGTGTTTTAATCTTTTTGGAGGAGAAAGAAGAGGCAAGTAAAATGCCTCGCTGGGCATAAGGGCCAGTGGGGAAAAACAGCTGAGCAAGGAGCTTCGGAGGTATGTGATGGGGGAGGCTCGTTTGGGGTGCCCACGTGCCAAGTGTCCGTCTGTGTGTCCAAGGCTGCCTGCGTGCTCATGCTGGCTTTGCCTGCCATTTCTGTGCTCACCTGAGGATGCATTCAGCTGGCTCAGGGAGGAACGGTGTCCTCTCCTGAAATGCCCTTTGCAGTGGTTTTGGCCAGTACCGGGCATCTGCAGCCTAGATTTGTCCTTGCTTTTGTTTGCCGGGGTGTCAGCCACTGCCCTGGGTGAGACCCACTCGGTGGCATCACCAAGCAGTACTCTAAGATGCTATGATGAGGACAAAGCACCCGAGATGTCGCACCCCATGGGGTCTAGGCAGGGGTTATACAGCAGGCTCCTTCCCCCTTGCACGTGCCTGGTGACCTGGCTGTGGGCTGCGGGGTTTGGTGGCAGCAGCCCACCCTGCATTGGGGTCAGCAGCCAGTGCTGCCCGGTGCCAGACCACCCTCCTCAGGGACTGCGGCCATGCCTGGCCACCCACAATAGCTGCTTTCGGTCCAATTTCACTGAGGGGTAGAGCACTCGGAAATATTAAGCTGCTTGAAAACAGGCTTCCTTCCTTAGCTGGTTTGTCACAGCCTTTAGGGAAGTTCCCATATTGGATCTGGGACCTCATGTCCAGGCTGTGCTTGGCACTAAACAGGTGAGGGGAGATCTCTGTGCATCCCATCAACCTTACCAATATGGCACAGGTGAGGAAACTGAGGCACAGGGAGGCAACGGGGCTTGCTGGGGAATGAGCTGTGGCATTTCTGCAGATCAGCGTGTCAGCTGTGACTGGCCTGAGTGGTTTGGACTCTTTTCCTCAGGGACTAAAGAGGTCCTAAGCACCCACCCTCCAGCTTTGGCCCTTCCCTGCTCTCACGGAACAACATCAGCTCGTGGAGTGATGGTTGAGAGAGCCCTGCACGCACACCAGCAGAAGAGTCTTCGTCCCCAAAGTGCCACCAGTTCTCGTGCAGACCAGGAGCTGCAGCCACTCAATCCACAGCACTCCAAACCTCAGCACAGAGGGTGCTGGGGAAGCGCCTTCACGGCGGGTCAGGCGGTCACGGGGCAGAGCCCCCCCCAGCCACATCCCTGTCCTCGGGGACTCCTAGTCTGGTGGGAGCCAATGCGCTTTTTTTGGGGTACAAAAAACCCCACCGCCTTGGTTTCTCACCTGAGTCCACCTGGCTATTCCTGTGTCGCTTCCCCACTGCTATCAGGCCCATTGAGATCCGGAGAGCCTCTGTTTCCTTAAAACCTTTGCTTTTTTGTGCTTTTCTTTCAATTCGTGCTCTTTTTTCTCATCCCACTGGAGATCATGCAGGGCAGAGGAGCCCCTGGGGCTCGGCCACCCACTCCCTCCCTTTATGTCTTGTTAAGACTTCACTGTGAGCTTTGGTGGTACCTCTGTAAAACGATGCTCAGTGCTTCTTTGTGCCCCAAATCTTTTCTAAGGCCAGGGAAAAGGCAAAATAAACCCCCCCAAAAAGCAGAAAGTCTCACTGCTGGAGGTGGAGAGGTACATGGGGCTGCATGCAGGGGCTGCTGGGGTGCAGGGTACCTGTACCCTGACACTTTGAGGTGCAGGGGGAGGGCAAGCAGCTGGGAGAAGGAGAGGGAACCGGCAGTGACAGGTCTGCCAACCCCCCAGGGCTGCACCCAGAGGTGCTGAGGGTGGGTGCAGCAAGCAGGCCAGGCTCGCTGCAGCATGTGGCATAGCATGGCAGCAGCTTTGGAAGATTTTGCAAGAGGGTGTGTGACATTAGCTGCATCCCAGCTGATGCTCCCCTGGTAGGAAACACTACCTTCTCCTGCTTGCCCAGGGGCACAAGCTGGGTGGTACCAAAGGTCCTGGTATCCCAGTTCCAAGGTTGCACAATGAAATAAACTCACTCAAACTTCCAAAGTTTGCAGTTACTGAGGGGCAGCTAAAATCATCCCTCAGAATCCCCTAAAACCTTCAGTCCTAGTGAAGCCTCATTCTTCCCTACCAGCATCACACACCAGCACCTTCCACATTTCTCCCAGTCCAAACCTGACCAAGGTGCACCCAGTCTTATATCCAGGAGCAATTAGGTGAGCAACACAGCAATTATCACCCTACCCACCCTTCATGGTCGTAGTTCATATGACCTATGGAGGAGGGAGAAATTAGCATCGGGCATAGGCTCCCTAGCAAGAAACTTCCCGCTCTGGAGCGTCATTCCAGATGAGGATGCTCTCCAGCCCTTGCAAGGCAGCTTTTAAAGGGCAGATCTCTCCCAGAGCTGCGCACTCAACCTTTTCCAGAATGCTCAGTCTTCCCTGGGATCCTGAGTGCTGGGGCTTTGTATAGTTTGTGCCCAGAGGGGTTAAACACTAGGAGATCTGGTCTGGATAATGAAAAGGACTGTGTTTGGAAATTCCAGCCCGGTGGGTCAGGCTGCAGTAGGGATGGTGGGTTGGAGCCTGTGGGTTGTGGGTTGCCCCTGTACTCTGCTCTGGTGAGACCCCACCTGGAGTGCTGCGTCCAGCTGTGGAGCCCTCAATATCAGAAGGATATAGACCGGTTGGAGCGAGTCCAGAGGAGGCCACGAAGATGCTCAGAGGGCTGGAGCCCCTCTGCTATGATGAAAGGCTGCAAGAATTGGGCTTGTTCAGCCTGGAGAAGAGGAGGCTCCGAGGAGACCTTATTGCAGCCTTCCAGTGCCTGAAGGGGCTACAAGGAAGCTGGGGGGGACTTTTTACAAGAGCCTGTAGTGACAGGACAAGGGGTAACAGGTTTAAATTGAAAGTGGGGAGGTTTAGATTAGATATCAGGAAGAAATTCTTCCCAGAGAGGGTGGGGAGCACTGGGACAGGTTGCCCAGAGAAGCTGTGGATGCCCCATCCCTGGAAGTGTTCAAGGCCAGGCTGGATGAGGCTTGGAGCAACCTGGTCTAGTGGAAGGTGTCCCTGCCCATGGCAGGGGCTTGGAACTGGATGATCTTTAAGGTCCCTTCCAACCCAAACCATTCTATGATTCTATGGAGAAGGAGGGAGGAAGGGTCCATGAGTGCAAGTCGGTTGGCAGCTCTGTCCGGAGTTGCTAGAGCAAACGATCTGGTTGCAGTGAGGGGCAGGACCCGGTTGCAGTGAGGGGACGGACGT
>NW_010248169.1:22206-38087 GCF_000690775.1 Eurypyga helias | reverse complement strand
AGGAGGCGGACGAACAACGCAGGGGAGGACCTGCGGGCCACAAACAGACACGCACAGGGAACGGGGGGAGAGACAACACAAATAAAATAAACAAAAAGACAAAACACAGAGAGACAAAAAAAAAAAAAACAACCAGTTGAGCTGGGGCACGAGGGGAGGCCCTCCCCTCCCGCCCCAACCCGAGGCCTGAGGGGCGGCCGACTGCACAGATCTGCCCGCCGGCTGCTCTGAGGGCACGGCCGCTGTCTCTCGGGCCGTAACCAGTTAAAACTCCTCTCTATAGAGTGTATAAGATTTTGGCATCGGAGGGAACCCCCGGTGCGAGACGAGGCTTTGTGCCACAAAGTGGGTGCTGCCACGGAGGGCACGCATCCACACGGGGCTGGGTGGTACCACAGGAAAAGTTTCGCCCGAAGTACTGTGAGGTAAATTATTTCAGATTTCATGTGAAAAGGATAAAGTCCTTTTGGGGATTATGTTCAACCATTCCCTTACCGAGTTTAGAATGCAAACGGCCTGAAACCTGCTGAGAGCGCCAGGCATCGCTCTGGGTGGTGAAGCACGTCAGTGAACCAACGGGCTGACACGGGGCAGAAGCCAAGTCGGTGCGTGCTGTCACTTCATTGATTAAATAATGAGAAACGCAGCAGATTAGGTTCTTAGATAATATTTTACATAGAGCTGCGCCTGATGAAGGACAAGCTTCTACTGACTGCCAAGAAGTTGGATCAGGTACGTGGAGGTTAAGTAGATCCAACGCGAAAACATACCGTAAAAAATTAATGGTTATCAGGGTTGTATTCCAATTATTTAAACAAAACTGGGAAATCAGAAACGCCAAACTGGTGAAAAAAAAAAAATCAGGCAAACGTGGAGGTCAGATATGTGCAGTACGTCAATAAAAACAGTGGGAATATGAACACAGACATATAATAGGTTAAAATACAGGACAATGCATTTAAACATGAGCCTTCCCCCTTGAGACAATTGGTGTGAAAGTTGTAATGATTAATCTCCCCCACTTTCCCAAATACTGAAATGTTATCATGCAAAAATCCATCAAAATAAAAACATAACGGCACAAGAAAACTAGCAAACATAAAATTAGCAAACTTAAAGACCAGCAAACTTAAAACCCAGTCTGCTTCTAAAAAAACCACATTTTGAACATAACATAGCACACAACATAGCTGTACGATATTTCTTACTAAACACAACATGAACACTTTAGAAAAGGACACAAACCCAAAACAATAAAGTGGGTTTAACATTTAAATCCCCCAAAGCTGGTTCTGCTAAGTTTCTTTCCACCTCGGTTGTCAGGTTTTCTGATGGTAAGACCTTGGATGTCACCTCCCTGGCATATGCAGATCTTATAAATTGCAAATTATAATCGGAGCAGAAATTGGGGCATAGGAAGGCAAAGCCTGGGAAATGGGGAGAATCGAGGACTGCACCTGCACCTGTGCTCAGACACTCAAGTGACTGTGGGCAAGCAGAGGAGAAGCCAGCCTTGGCGGGGAGCCTATGCTTCTTGCATGAACTGCAGTCTTAGCACGCAGACTCCGCGCAGAAGTTGTGAACCCTGTGTGAGTTGTCTGGGTCTCGTCCTTTCTGACAACCCTCCGGAGAAATTCTTCTTTTAGGAATGCAGCTTTCAAGGAATCTGCAGCTCACTTCACACTCCCTGACCCTTTTCACCGTGCCAAGGCTATAACCTTCCCATTGTGTTAACTGCCGGTGGGAGCTGGAGAGAGACAGCCAAAAAAGGAGGCATGTGCAAGTGGATGAGCACTGCTTCCCCTGTCACAGACCCTGGCACGCAAATGGACATTCTGCTCGGGTGTTCTCTTGAAGGGGCAAAGTCTACTCTGCGTCATCCTCTTTGTTGCAATAGAGATTTGATGAGCTCTGATATGTAATAAAGTTTAAATCATGACTTTGATGTGCTATGCATTTGTTACAAAACGGGATGATGGTGTGTATTTCTAATACTTTGTAGTCAGAGCCTGAATACTAGCGTGATGATGAGTGAAATGGAAAGTGTTAAACCTATGTCTTCCTACAGACCCATACAGTTCTTCAGTGTACTTGTAACTGGACAACACAATTTTCCACCCACTGAGAGAGACAAACTAGATTAAAAAAAAAAAAAGAATTTCAAGCCTCTGACTCATTTACCCAAAGACCAGTAAAAATGCATTAAAAAAAAGAGGTTAATAGTGTGACTACCCAGACAAAAAAAGAAAGTGTGGTAAATGAGAGTAGACCCCGTCCTGTGTTTTGGTCAGACAGCATGCTTGGCATATCGATACATGAAGTCTGCAGTCTGGACATAAACTCCAGGAGCAGAATGAGCTGAATTTGGAATCATAACCCTAAAAGCAAAATGTCAGTGCTTTTGTCAGCCCACATCAGAAACTTTCTGCCATAACCACATGGCTGCAGGCACAGCTGCAGGTTGAGATTTTTGGTATGGACTTTCCCCATCTCACAGTCTTGCAATTTTGGGAAGGATAAAAGAAAAATCATGAATAAAACCCAAACACAAAACCTCTTTAATGAGAACTTTGGATTTTAATCAACTGCACCACTGCAGAATGCACATGAGAAGTTCCCGTGGGCTTTCACGGTCATTACATGCCCTTCCAGCAGTGCATGAGCTGACCTTTAGAAGGGAAGGTTCCCTAGGAGTCATGCATACTAACCACGTTACTGAGGGCTGCGCCGCTGTGAAGGGCACTGGCACATACCACCGTGCTCCCTGGAAAATTCCCTTTTGGGCACACAAGGTTGGGGTGCGCGCAACAAGCTATTTTACAAGCAGCTGGATGAAAGGTGCACCCTGGTCAGCTGTGCGGATGACATTCAGTTAAAATGCATGGGATCAAAGCGATACCCTCCTTTTTAACACGTCAGCAACTCTTTGTAAGACAAAGGTGCCTTAAGTTGCGGATGCTTTAAGAGAATTGCCTCCTTTTCTCTGCTTGGACAGAAAACTAAAAATTAAATCTGACCTTTTCACAAAAACCAAACCAAGAGAGACACGAAAGATACAATTCCGTATCCTTCTCAGACAAGTAACTCATTGAATTTACTGCGACTCCAGGTCCAAGTAAAACAAGCAGGATTCAGCCCATAAACTTTCATTCCAGCTGCCAGAGCAAAATTTCTAATTGATTAGTACAAAACGAATTCGCAGCAATACTGGGTTGCTATGGAACCTGAGCAAGTAGGCCAAGTCACTTTGCGGTATGTGCTGTTTCTCCTTCAAAAATACAAAACAGAAGGACTAGATAACACATTCATTATGCACACTCCTGCAATTTGGAAGCTAACTCAAAGAGAAACAAAACAGATTCCAAGTATGGGCCCCTTGGCATCAATTTGTAACAATCTTATATATCCGCTTGCAGTGAACACTCAAAATTATGTTCTTTGGACTTGAGGCAGGAATAATATAAGTTGAATGTCTCCACATGAGTGATATATTACTTGCACATATTCAGAGGAAAACAGAACATAAACTTCTATTTTATCTATGTGCCCGTATTTCAGATTACGATTAAAAAAAAAATCAGGGGAAGATATGTGACGGTCTCTGGTAGATTTATGAAAGTACTTAGGAAACACAAACTTTGGAAATAGGTTAAAGCAAAGAACCTGTTTCCCAACTTAACTATGGAACTCTGCAAACATCAGGCGACCGCGATAAATTGGAGGAAGAGACCGGTCAGAGCAGGCTCAAAAATAGTTAGGAGAAAGTAAGACAATAAACATGCCTTCAGTTTATACTGCACATTTGGCTGTAATATTTCAGAAAACTGTGTGTTTCTAGAATTATTCTGTCTCTTGAAGGATTTGGCCTTCAGAGATCAAGAGCTGATTTAAAACAGGTGTATTCATGCTAGTGTGAAGAGAAGGTCTGCCAGGAATAGAGAACACTCACCGAGACACTTTTAAATGAAGGACAGTAAATTGTTTCATAGACTGTATACAGTGGATTATACTCATATGTTTACAGTTTCTCCCAAATGAGGTGAAAAAGTGTGGATATACAAATGCTGAATTTTCACAGAACAAGGCAATGGGATTTCATAGTGTTCGATATGATCATAGAATCATAGAATGGTTTGGGTTGGAAGGGACCTTAAAGATCATCTAGTTCCAACACCCCTGCCATGGGCAGGGACACGTTGATGTTACTATCTGCAATCAATAAATCATTAATATCTGCTCTTTTCCCATAGTACCTTCTCTCCAACTTCAACCAAGAATCTTTATTCTGTTATCAGATCTATTGGGATCTGTTATCACATTGGCTGATAAAATTAGATTGGCTAGGGAGCGAACTTACACTTCCCCTGGGTGAGGAAACTGTGGCACAGAGAAGTGAAAGAATTTGCTTCAAAATGCTGCTGTTTCCTGTATCTGTATACTGTATCTCTAGCCACTAAAAGAGTCTAAAAGGCTGTTTGTCACACTCAGAACATTTTTAATTAGCGGAATTCCCACCATGGAGGAAGGAGAGGGGAAGGTGTGCAGAAGTACCGTCATCACATTTCAGTACAGCAACAGTAGTTCACACGTAAGAACTTTTGCATTACGCCACTGAAAAAGTTTAGCCTTTATGCCGCCTTTAAATACGAACGTTTACAACAGCGGTACTGGTGCACAGGTAAGGGTAAGCACCACTAAAATACAAAAGTACATCGTGACACAGCTCTGGCCTTTAAAAGAGAGGGCAGTGGTATGCGCTGTGGGTTCGTGGGAAGGCTGTGTGAGTGATAGCGGAGTGTATTCTGTCGTGTGCTGGCTGGGTTTATTATCCTGTCAAAAGAAAGAGAATGTAAACAGATGCACCTTTTTTTTTTGGTCCTCCCCTCACTTTGCACAGTGGTTTTCAGTGATCTTTATTGACATCCAAACTAAACCTTATTGATCTATATTAAAACCGTAGCTAGTCTTGTGCTGGAGAAAACCATGACCTGCTTACACAATGGAAACGCTTAGGTACCTCTGTCTGATAAAAGAGATTAATTAATTAATAAACCTAAAACTCAGGCAATTTCATCCCACACCCTGTCTGATCAATTCAGCCCCACAAGCATGAAGACGTGTTGCAGGGCTGGGATATTCTGATGTGAAAGAGCCATATTTGAAAGGTGACGGGCAGAAGGGGGCACGAGGACATCCCACGCAGCACCTCTGAGATGGGTTGCTGACAGCACATGGGGCAAGGCGGGAAGGGCAGTGCCCTGCCTGCTTGGCAGTGTTCCGTTCCCCGCAGAATATAAAAGGCAGTGATTTGCTCCACTAGTATTTCAGGGCATCAGAGATCCTGCTGGGTTGAGGAGGGGAGTGGGACAATATCTGGCATTTTGCTTTTCAAGGTGAAGGGGAACATATTATTTGAAGATGAGCCCTGATTATCACATGGTAAAAGACTGTTTTCTTAGCATCCAGGAGCCTCACTCCCTCAGAGACAGAGAAAGAAGGAATGAACAACCCCCCCCCCTGCCTCTCTCATGGCAGTGTATCATGCCTTTTGTGCGGACAGCATAAAACACCTCTGGAAAAAGAGCAAGCAGAACTGGCTGTCTGGCAAAACATGTCAGCGAATCATAGGAGTAAGGAATTGTTGCTCAGGTTTATTGCTGTTCTTTGACAATAGGTGGTCACAACATTGTTAGTTCAACAGGGGATATATATCTTGTACTTAGAATTGATTAAAAAAGCAGTCTTGGAAAACTACTCTTAGTTATTTATATTTCCTGAATTTCCACCTGCACTTATGTTTATTTTATTTAATTTAATTTTGTGTGTTTGATTTATAGCTATAGAGCCAGAGGGGAAAATAAATGAAATAAAGGGGACAAATTAATATCATCTTAACAAGAAAAACCTGGGCAGCTGCCATGTCACCGAAATTAAGAAGTGAGTAGTTGGGCCCCAAAAATGAGAAATAATCACATGCCCTGTATGAAGACTGGCATATTGGGGAAAAAAGGGCCATGCAAGGTTAAGAATGAATGAATAAATGCACTTGGACTGAAGTGGGGTATGAGGAACATATGTTACATGGACTTCACCAGCCTCGTGGGTGATTTGTATTACTCTTCCAAACTGTGTTTTTTCCCTCCCGTGTGCTAGGAAGAGATGCAATGATTTTCTCTATCCGTTTGCCAGGGTGATGCATTTTCTATCAAGAAAGTCACAAAGTCACTGTCAGCAGGCACTCAGGAACAGTCTTGTTTGTACAGGGCCGACCATGGACACACTTTCCTCTGGGTGGAAAATGTCTATAATGTCTTGGCTCTGGAAGGGACGATGCGCTGCTGGGATGCATAAAAGCTCCACAACTGTTATCCGCCTGTTATCCACCTCTGTCCCAGCACAGATCATGGAGCGAGTGTTTGGGCCTTACGCCATTATTCCCCAAATGAAGCAGAAGGTAGAAAGGGACAAGAAATAACCTAGATGTCAGATCTCCATTCCCTCAGCTCCTGAGGTTACTAACCCTTCCCAAAACAGCAGAAAACAATTATCCATTGAGCAAGATGGAGAGGAGCACGGAGGAAATTGTTCCCTTCTGAAATGCAGTTCCTCCGGGGCTTGGGGTGCTCTGGAGCAACACAGCCGCACTTACAATTTTTTGCCAACACAAGAAAATAATACAGCAGATTTTCAGAAAATTACATGGGCAATTGCCTGAGCCGGATACTCAGCTTGCTCATTTGTAGGCACAACAGTAGAAACAGATTGTGTAAGTTAGCTACACGATTTTCAGTCTCCAAGGCTAAGATTGTGCTGTTATTCAAAAGCAAAGACAGGTAATGTAATTTCCAGATATATGGGAGATTGCTTGTATCTCTTTCAAAATCAAAGAAGTAAGGATCAAGAAAGAAAGACTCTCTTCTGATAGACATCGTATAAACAATCCTAATCACCACCGAATATTTATATCATCCCTTGTGAAATATTTACGCAAGTAATTCACATCTAAAGTTTTAAGGGAAATGCAAGCCCCTAATTATGGATCAGCATTACAAAAGCTTGTGCAGCTTTACTCAAACCTAACTTGTAAAAGAATAATGTAATCAGTAGGAAGGCTGATGAGCTGCCTGTGAAATGGCCTCTCTCAATCTGACACTAATGCTCTATCTGATCCAAAACACCCAATATAAAGCATGAAGTTCTCGGCAAATGATGACATGCAAATCTCCTAAAAGGTCCATTTTCCTTTATTTGAACACCAAACTGCAGGCTTTGTAGAAATTGCTTTCTCTGAGCTTAATGCTAACAGAAAGGTTTACACTAGCCTTGCAAAACCTTTCCTGATACATTTGGTCAAGGCAAAGCAGCTTTTCATATTCCTGTTAGCCTAGCAGGGAAGAGATGATACCTGAGCCACGGGAAGACTCCTTTTCACCTGCCCCAGCAAATAACACTTACACCTATAAGTGTAAGGGTTATTGGCACTAATTTTCTAAAATTTTGAAGTAATGCCAGAGGAGACAAAACTATGGATGGCTGTACACCAACCAAAACTGCAGGACATCAGAGCCCACCCACCAGGGAGCAAAACTCCTCCATCAAAAAAAGCATCAAAAATTGCCAAGTTCAGTCATGGTCAGTGATACACTTCGGGACCATGCTGGCCGATGGGGATGGGGTTTACACATTGTGTGTAAAACAACACATGCTGAGGCAAACTGTGCTGTTAAAGAATAAGATGTGTATTTCCCTGTTAATTAGACAATCACAAAGGAGCACCTCTTGAAAGGAATGAAGGTTGTAGCTGTTAAGAGAAATCCAGGACTTGTTTATGGAAGTGAAAGGATAATGTGACATCGTGCAGCATAGTCACTGTAGGGTGTCTCTGCACTCAGGGGAAGTAAAGCCTTTTCTTCCAGAGGCCATTCACCCTGTCTGCAACTTGAGTTGGAGTGTCTTATTTCTCACCATTGATTATACACAGAGGCTTGGGTGATCCTAATTCAGGTGCGTAAGTGAAAGTGGCATAAACCCAGGGCTTAATGTCTAGAACCTGCCTGAAGATAAGGTGATCTGACTGAGACCCTTTGGCAGTGATATGTCAGTTTGCTCCGTGATACCTAAAGCCTCATCGTATGTGCAGACTTAACACTTCCCTTCCAAGCTCGTGGAATGGAGATAAATTGCATGGGCAGCTGGAGATAAAAGTTGCAGTGAAGAACTTCGAAGCCATGATATTTTATGCTTCTCTTGGGAAGAAACATAGTATGCCAGTCCAAGGAAAACATACAGCTGCAGATCTCCGGAGTGTGACAAAGGGGTGTCAAAGTTATACTGCAGTGAGAATCCAACCCGTCTATCCGTAAGGTCTCTGGGGAGGAAATTTAGGGTG
Organism: Eurypyga helias; assembly: GCF_000690775.1. Lineage (NCBI taxonomy): Eukaryota > Metazoa > Chordata > Aves > Eurypygiformes > Eurypygidae > Eurypyga > Eurypyga helias. The sequence goes on along the minus strand of NW_010248169.1, from coordinate 29,698 downwards.
AGAGGAATGTTGCCTGAATAAAGAGATTGTATCTGTTCCTATTTTTGTTAAAATTACTGTTGGCTTTGGATTTCTGCACTGCATAAAACTAAAGAATTTACTTGTTTAGCCTCTTACACTTACTGGGACAATTTCCTCCTGATCCCACTCATTATCCTCATTACATTTGGATGCCCTAAAATTGTATGGAAGTCATTTTCCAATGGCTGATATTTCTTATATTCTAGCCAATCTCCCTTAAATTTGGGAAGACCTTTTTTTTCCAGTGCACGATTTCAAACAAAGCAAACAGCCTCCCTTCAACATCTAAGAGTCAAGGTTCAGAAGATCATTCTCTTTCTTCAGCTGGGAAAAGAGATCAAGGCAACCTAGTGCTAAAAGACTTCTTAGATGAACTTCTGAAGGGATCTGATTAAGGAGAAAGGTTGTTTTCCATAGCCGTTTCTTTCTGTGTGCTAGTCCTGGGGCCTTGGAGCTGAAAGCAGTAGCAAGTGTGGAGCTCCAGCAGGATGACTACAGCAGAATGATGCTGAGCCTGAGTTTAGGCGCTCTAAATGCAAGCAGAGTCACAATGCTGTGCCAAAGGGGCGGCACCCCACACTAGCACTGCTGCACAGCACTGTGCTGTGGATGTGCCAGCCAGCAGAAACCCTAGGTCTGTCTCTCTGCACCCAGGTTAATGGTGAATCTAATTCCTTTCCCTCTGACTCTGAGACAGACCTGCAGCGTAAGCCAGGGAAGAATTCTTCAGACCTCTCTGGTCTGATCCTCATGCATTGGACTCTCACTTGGCATCCACCTCATGCTCCCCCAGGAATGCGTTTGAATCTTGCATGTACTGTGTGCCTGGAACAGCTCATTAAAAGATCAGCCCTAACCTGCATCTTCCAGAGACATTTCGATCTTTTTTTTTGGTCTGTTTATTCTGCAGGCTGTTTGAGACATGGGCTGCTTCTCCTGTGTGTGTGTGAAGCTAGCAAAACCACAGGACCTTGAGCTTGTATTTGGCCATTAGGTGTTCTTGCAATGCAAGTTGTAAGAGTAGGGAAGTTGTTTGTGCTCGAGTAGCTGTAATTACTGTGGAGGAGAGCTGTTCACAATGTTGTGCAGGCAGTGAGAGGCTGAGAGCATCCCTTTGGTACAATCTGAAGGCAGGACAAGTGCTATGTTTCTGGGGAGGTTGAATTGAAGACCACACGCTTAATCAACAAGCCAGAAAGAAGATGTGCTGCACTCATTGCTCTAATCCAAAGTTTCCCCTTATAAACCTGTGCTTTAGCTTTGTTTCCCCAGAAAACTTCCTGAATTCTTGCTAAGGCAAAGAGCCAGAATATAACTGCATGTGTAGCTGATGCTTTCTCCTGGGAAAGTTTGCCAGCAGGTGGTATCGCCTGAGAAGTTAATGCAGAAATATGACAACGTAAAGCTAGAAAAAAACTGATGTTGGACCAAAAATTGGGATGTGCTTTATGTTTATTTCAGACCTAAAACAACATTAGCAAGTAAAAAGCAAGTGTCACCTGCAAGAAAAAAGGAGATTGGTGGAGACAAAGTTTCAGGTTCTTGAATGGCATTTCCAGTCCTAAAATGGGAACAAGTATTTTTCCTCCAAAATGACTGCATGTCATTCGGCAGACATCAAGACTGCTTGCAAATGCAATAGCAAGACTTCTGAAAATTTCAGGGACATGATTGATGTTAGTGGTTTTTCCTCCAAAGCCTTGATTAAGATCTTTAAAGATGCAGTTTGAATACCTTAATCATCGCTTTACTGACTTCTGCCCTGTAAGAAAAAAAAACCTTTTTCTTTGACTTTTGTTCAGTTCCCTGCTCAGTGAAAAATGAGATTTTTTTTCCAAGTCACTATATAAAGAAAGGTCCCATATAAGAGAGATTTTTCTGGATAGAGGGAAGGTAATGATGATTCAAAACACAACAAAAGCACATAAGGATTATTTGTAAAAAAAATAAATAAATTCCACTAGTTTGTAGAGTTCACAGCAGTGTGGGCTATAAGCAGCAGAGCTAAATATGGGGAAAAGTATACCCGTGGTCTGGTTTGCTTAACACTGTCTGTCTCTCATTCCCCCAGCCTCTGCCTGTTTTCCTGAGGCATAGTTAAAGGAATTGGTTATCTTCAAGAAAGGGCCATTTTAGAAAGATGAGGGCAGTATTAGAAAACAATTCAGGGCTTGGAAATATGTCACCTCAACCCATGTAAAAATGTGCTGCACCGTTTTGCCAGAACAGAACCACTGGTCCACCTGATTTACCATCCCTTCCCCATCACTAGCTCATTCCATCTGTGCAGTGCTCCATGAGGCAATTAATTACACCCTATGATATAGAGAGAAATCTCTTTCTGATACTACACAGTAATGCAAAGAAAGCAAGATGACTAATAGTCCTTATTTTTTTCTTGACTGTTGAAACAGCATGTGCTATGTGCATTCTAACTCACAGGTAGCTATTTTTCTCAAAGGTGTTTGCTCCCAAAGTAACATGGAACAGTTGGTTTCACATACTAGCAGTGAAATATTTCCTGCTTTCCTTTTTAAAATATAATAGTTTTGATTGTGATGAAATGCTAATGGGAGCAGAGAGAGCAGAGAGTCTTTACATTTTGGGTGACAAACAGCCCTTCTTAGTTATGTTGTCCATCTCTGACGTGGTTATTCACTATAGCACACAAATTCCTTCAATAACAAGTCTAATTTTAAATTCCCAATCAGGTTGGGCAGCCTGTTCCAGTCTTAGAGGTCTAACGACACCCACTCTCGGATGTCCTTATGCTACACTGCACTGAACACTGTTTGGTAGGCTGGTGAATAGACTAAGTAACGTAGTGGTATCTTTTATCTCTAATTTTGATGACTGCCTGCCTGACCTCTTTGACAGGCTTGACCTTCTTTACCCTATTTAATATTTTACACAGCTCTCTGCTTTCTTACAATTCTTCTCAAACGAAAGGCCTTGATCTACAAGCACCATGCAGACCCAGCTGCCTTTCATCAGGTTGCTACGGGGTCCACATGACTGTAGGCCAAATGAGTGGAGAAGCTCTCAGTAAACAGTCCTCTAGGCACTTCTGCGGATGTTAGAGCAGTTCCACCATGCTTTAATGAGCAACTCTGGCTTCAGTTTTGCTCTAATTTTTATCTTCTGGCTATCTCTGCACATATTCATATGAGCTATGTGGTCCTCACACTCTTTTATATTTTGATTGCACAGCATCCGCATGCACAGGGAAGAGCCTCTTCCCCTCTCTTGGAGAATTTTTCAAGATATGCTTTTAATTTAAAAAAAAAAACCCAAAACCCACAACAAAACCCCAGGTTAATATAAAGCCCAGTTTTCCACTTCTCGTGGGAGAATTACACGTAAATGATCTTGTACATATGAAACTTCCCAGCAGTATTTTATTACAGTCTTTCCTTGTCCTGTATACAGAAAAAGACAGTAGCCATGTTATTTCTCTGGGCTTTTTCTTCAGCTTACAGCACACTTCCTTCCTGATGTCACATCCTGTACAGTGATCCTATTAGTGAAGATAATTGTATAAACTTTGCTCCTACTTGAACTCTTAAAGTGTTCTTTTATCACAGTCTTATAAAAATGCTTGGAAAATTAATTTACCAACTAGTTCTGAAGAATTTCACAGAATTACCTGGAAAAATTCGAAGGCTGACTGGAAAGAAGTGCTGAAAATCATTTGAAAAAATTTAAACAAGCGTAACAGCTACTGCTTATCAGCAAGAAAGATAAAATAAGCAAGGATTCTTGTGTTAGGATAATTACCCAGACCTTCAATTTATTCACTTAATATATTTATTTAGGCACTGTAATTAAGCCATTTAATTACTCCGTATCCTCGAAGAAGTGACCTTGATGTGTAAAGTAAAATGATGTTAGAACAAGATAAGAAAGAGTAACTAAAATGAACTTGAAAGGTCTAGATGTGGAAAAAGCTTTTCAGAATGTATTACTTCTTAGTTCTACATATGATCAGTTGTCTTTTGTTTATAAAGCATTAAGAATCACAGGAGATAGCGAAATAAATGCAAATGATGCTAGGGAGATTCTTTAAATCCTGGATTGTCAGCAAACATGATAGGGGCTACATAGTCATGCAGGTTTTTGACCTCTTTAAGTGTCTTGCTACCCAACCTGCTGGTTCCCTGATTTTTTAACATTAAAAAAAGTATTATCAGAGGAAGAAACCTGTCTTTTGCCCAACCTGAGATGAAGTAATACTGAGATGAAGAGCTATCTTAAATGCTCAAAAGGTCTAAAAGTAACTAATCCCACCGAAACTGAATGGAACCTAGAATCAAAGTTTCCCACTTTTTGGGGAGAGGCTCCAATTCCTAAATTACTTTAGAAGAGATGGGTGTTGGCACACCCATCCTCAGAAGATGTCTACAAAGACTGCACTCAAAGGCTTCCTATTAGTTTCATGGAAAGACTTAAGATATTCATGTAGGAAGACAGATAGGAGACACCCAAACCTCCCGTGCTGTCAAGGTGGGAAGGGATTCCGTATGGTAGGTTGACTAGAACTTCCTCTGCTTGTCTTTGGGGCCATCTGCCTCCTTCCGCTTCCACTTCTGCATGCAAAATATGGAAAACAAAATTTAGATGGCTTTTCCATATTGACTGGATTTCTCCCAATCTGTTTGGGGCCAAATGTCCCAAAATTCACCAGCTTTCTTAGGCTCATAAATTAAGTATGATGGAGTCTGCATAAAAGTCACAGTTTGCAGACCTCAGTCCTTAGAGCAAAGAACCAAAATTCACCCTTCTTTAGTTAAAGTGAAATCGAGTGTTGAGGCCCTGAGAACAAACAGATCCGGATTTGGTGGTTATGTTGGAGCTTGATTTTTTCGGAGGTGCAGAAAACCCAGAGCGCACGGTGAAGGCAGCAAGTGGATTTTGGAGTGTGTCCGTTCATATAATCAAACAAACAAAATTATAAGTAAGAGCCAATACTTGAAATTGCTGACACACATAATCGTAAACATGGGTTGTTTTCAGATATATTTAAATGGTCAGGAGTCACCTGTGCACAGACTCTGTACAGAAAGAATGAGTTGTATTTTAGTGTTATGGGCTGAAAAAAGCTGCTGTCTACCTCAGTGCCTTTGGGCATAAACTAACCCACCACATGCCCATGGGAAAACAACACGCATTTGGAGGTGCTTTAAGAAAAACAAAAGCTTATTTCTCCCTGTCACAGGATCAGTGTATATAGAAGCTGGAGCAAAAATTGTTTAGGTTTGGGATTCTAGCAATGGACAGGTAAAGGCGCTGTTGACAAACTGTTTTGCGTCTGTTCCTTATCTGAGGCTATTTCAAAGGCAGTTTGGGTTGGACCTGCCTGTTGTTCCACAATAACTGTGCTGCCTTCTGGGATTTTTTCTCTTTTTTTTTCCTTTCCTTTTTCTTTTTTTTTTGTTTCATTTTCTTTTATGCTGAAGCTGATGCAAAGATAGATGTGAAAAGGCATGACATTTCCTTTTTGTTACATGCCTGTGATTTTTATTATGCATGTCCCCAAGGTAGCTAAACCAGCACCTGGCACTGTTTGAGTATTCTGGCCTTCCCGTCAATGAACGCAGAGGCTCTGGAATCTGGGAGCAGTAGAGCTACTGCGTAATCAAAGTGGCCATTCTGGTGTGAACGTTAAAAGTACTGACATACACACAAAAAAAAGGGGTTCTGGTACCCATTATTCCATGCCATTTACCCTGGAAAAATGTATCTATTCATACAAGCTCTGTTATAAACTCCAGGCAATTCCTTTAAACTTGCCCATAGCTGCTGCTTCTATTTCAGATTTGAAGAAAGCTTGTCCACATTTTCTGAGTATATCACTTCTAATAAAAGATACTACCTATGCCTATAAGTGTCTTCTTGACTAACTCCTCAGATTATCACACCTCCAAAAATATTCCACTAGGCTGATACTTCAAGGTCTCAAACGGCATACAGATGCTTGCTCATTTTGAGAAATAACTTTCTACTACAATATTGGTTGTATGACTGTATTGGTAACAGTTTTATTCATTTAAAGCTCTTCAGGTATTAAAGCACCACACAGATGTCTTTACATCCTCCCAGTTTTGGTGAGCAACACTCACATCAAGTAATAAAAGGATGTGCAAACCTGATGTAAATGACATGAAATAACCCTATTGTTTAAAATATATGAAAATCTACTGCAGGTCTCAAACTGCACAGAAAAAAGGAGAAGGTCAGCATCCTGAATGTGAATGGAACAATCTGTACTTTGTACACATATTTAATTTTTGACCTTTGTTGTCCTCTATCACTGATGCTGTCCGTGTGACCATGTAAATGCAGGCAACAGAAGCAAAGACCATTTGGGGTACTTTGAACAAATGGAGAACTGAAGGCTGAAAACACTCAGAGCACAGTGGTACTAGAAGTTAAATCTGCTGTGAACAGAGTGGGGAATACCAGCAGGAGCTGCTAGAGAAACCTTACAGGATCTGGGGAAGAAACAAAAAGATGGGAGAGTTTTGTATGGCACTGCAAAATATGATGTACAGAAAGGGATTGATGAAATAATGGCGATGAACTTGGCCATTGTACTCCCAGGATGGGAAACTATAGCATGTGCAAATGATTTTCCATCTGGTTTACTCAGTAAAACATATGTATGTTCACAAAATAGATCACGGGGAAAAAACCTTCAGCTGCTGCAACTTGTGAGCTAAGTCAAGTAAAAGAATAGAGATTGGTCTGTGGCTTAAAATCTCCACAGCAACAGGCATATCTGCTGCTTTTGTTAGTGCTAGTTGGAAAGTGGAAGGGGCAACATTTTATTTAGAGAAAGCAATTGTGTCTGATTATACAGTAATACTAGTGTAAAGCTCAAACTGGCATGGATTTTTCCTAACTGTGAAAACAACTCTTTAAGTCATTGTTGTGGTTTAACCCACCAGGCAGCTAAACACCACACAGAAGTTTGCTCACTCCCCCACAGTGGGATGGGGGACAGAATCGTCGAAAAAGGTAAAATGTGTGGGTTGTGATAAAAACAATTTAATATGACAGAAAAGAAAGGGAAAATAATAATAATGATAAAAGAATATACAAAACAAGTGATGCACAGTGCTCACCTCCTGGTGACCAAAGCCCAGTCAGTCCCCAAGTAGCAGCTGCCACCCCCGGCCAACTCCCCTCAGTTTTATTGTTCATCATGATGCCATATGGTAAGGAATATCCTTTTGGTCAGTTGGGGTCCCAGTTGTGTTCCTTTCCAGATTCTTGCACCTCCCCCAGCCTCCTAGCTGGTGGGGTGGTGTCAGAAGCTGAAAATTCCTTGACTTAGTATAAGCACTGCTCAGCAACAACTAAAACATCTGTGTGTTGTCAGCATTATTCTCCAAAACACAGCACTATACCAGCTTCTAGGAAGAAAATTAACTCTATCCTTGCTGAAAACAGGGCAGTCCTTAATTTCTGG
>NW_010248169.1:0-21718 GCF_000690775.1 Eurypyga helias | reverse complement strand
AGGCCAGGCTGGATGAGGCTTTAGGCAACCTGGTCTAGTGGAAGGTGTCCCTGCCCATGGCAGGGGTGTGGAACTAAATGGTCTTTAAGTTCCCTTCTAACCCAGTCCAGTCTGTGATTCTATGATTCTGTGGTTCCTCAACATACAGATATATTTTAAATAATTTCAAACCTGCATGGCCAACCACTGTAAAAATAATTGCTGATTTGTTGGAGGAACAGGAAAGGTTTTACGATGTGTTCCATTCTTTCTTACTTGCTGTTGCTGTGATGCTGTGAAGTCAACCAAGAGATGGATCAATGAATATCTTCTTTAAACTTCCCATTTTATCCTTCTCAATCGTACAAGCTGGCTGTTAAACCATGTAATGGAAAACTGGACTGGAAGACTGATTTCTGTACCCATCACTGATGCAACTGGAATTATAGTTCTTGGAGCAGTGCTTATCAAACCATTACATCCCAATCTCATTCTTTCATTAATTTAGTCATCTCTTTCACCATGGCCAGTGCTAAAATCCATACAGAAACAATCCATCTCGCAAATTGCACATTGCTGTACAGGCGGGAACGACTCCCCTCAGATCCCTGGCAGGTGATAAGCCCATGCCCTTCAGTTTTTGTAAATCCCTGTTGCATTATGCAAATGTCTAGAACTGATTAGAACATTTTTTGAATAACACCATCTTCTTCTGCCACGTGTTCACCAAGGCCTGGGGAGCTGCTGGAAAAAAATGAAATTCCAAACTCAATCTCTAAAGCTGTCCCAGTAGAACAATGTTTAGTGTTTACATGTTGTGTTTTATTTGACAAAGTGCTTGACAGAAGGAAGTGTGATTCCTAGATGAGGAAAAGAGTGGGCAGTAAAGCCACCACGCCAAAATCTTGTAACAGATGAAATAAGAGAACAGTGCAGTGCTTGATTCCCACTACAGGACTCTATCCATTTGACCATCCCATTTACTTAAGGAGCTCTAGTGTTATCAGAAAAAGTGTCATCGAGATTGAAAAGAAAGCAAATGGAACCAATCTACCCCTCACACCTTGGTGTTTAATGGGAATCTGTAATGAATAGATGTGTTTTGTAAAAGGCCTGTTTTAATAAAACCTGACTTCATCTCAAAAGGGACTAGAACTCGAGTGAAATGAACACTAATAATACCAGCTTATCGGCTATTCTGTAAAATCCTATTTATAAGCCTATGGATGCTAATTAACTGTCTTGCAATGTCAAGCAGAATTGTACATTATTCCCAAATGAAAAAGCATGGAAAGTGTTAAAGAAGAAACCACACTGATTAATGTCTAAGCCAGGTGTTTTGTATACCCAGACTCTTCCTGTCTGACAACTTTCTCCCATTAATTTGCTTTTATATGTAAGGCTCCTGTGAACAATCTCAACAGCCATTTTTTGTCCTTTCTCGAAAGATTGCAACTTGGCAATAGCAGAGTGAGCCTCTAAGATTATCCCAGAAATCAAGCAGAAGCCACTATGAATAACAAAGTGGAATGGGTTCATTTATGATTGACCTTTGAAAAAAGATATTATCTGGTAACAGTAGTAAAAAAAGATTCTGGCCTTTCTAAAAAGACTTGTAGGTAGAAAAGTTCACTATAAGCAATATATATACATATTTATAAGTGGAATGACAGAAATATGTAGCTACAATGTAAGATTGATGGAGCAGGCTTTGAAATGGTCTGTGAGCCACTCAGAAGGAGATGGAGACACACACAGCTGGCTTCAGACAGGTCAGCTCTGGAAATCAAAAAGCCACGTGGATACAAACGGGATGCTGCCTCGTAGCCGCCTTCCCATGGTGTGTCCCTGAGCTAAAAAGCAATCCTTGGCTCTTGAGTGTTCCCAAGGACTAAAAAGAGACAGACTAGGGCCATCGCAAAAGGCTGATGCACTGTTGCATAACACATAAACCCTCAGGCTTTTTGGGTTTCTAGAGAAGTGCAGACCAGGCTGAGATTCAGATCCATCAAGGGGTGCCTACATACTTCGCTGGATCAGGGCTTGAAAGGGAGGTGGATTTCTGAAATTCTCAGTTCAAGGTCCACCACTGACAAGTGTGAGCATCTGAGCTGTGCTTGCCCTGTGCAGGATGTGTATCGTGCGTAGGCAGAGCTGATCACCTAGGGTCATTTTCCACATGGACCGATCTTATTGATTTTAATTGCGCTACTAATAGCATAAGGCACTATTTGATGACACACAGGGAAAAAGGGAGTTGGAAATCACTTTGCCCCAGATCCTGTTGGCTGTATTCATGCAGAGGAATATTTATTCTGTGAACAACCCCACTGGAATAAATGTGCATCCCTGTAGAATAACTTTTTGCCCAGTCTGATTAAGAAAAAAAAAAAAAAAAGAAAGAACAACCAACCCTGACTTCTTTGGATGAGAAAAGTTGCATAGAAGTATGGCATTATTTTTATACCCTTTCTTATTAATATATTAAAACCCACATCATTCTTCAGGGGAGATGAAGCACACCAGTTCTCAGCATGACTGTAGGTTACAATCACCCATGTCATTCTCTCAGATAGATGGCTTTTCCATGGTTTATCCTAGACGGCTGAAATATCAGGAGGGTAATTTGTCTCTAAATTATGGCTGTTAGTAATTAATCCTTTTTTGCTCTGGACTTGAGTGACCTTTCTAAAGAAGCAGTTTAAATTAAAAAAAAAAAAAAAAAAGACAAAAAGGGGTAGAAATGAACCATGTCTCCACAAATATGTTTTTGTCTTAAACTTGCAGGAAGAACTACAAAAAGACACAAGAAAACAACAGCAGACTCGAAATATAAGGCAGAAGATGTATACTAACCAACTTCTGCTGTATTTGAGGATTAAAAACTCTCCTGTCATGGCAGTGGGAAGCCTGTGACCTATCCAAGGCTTGCCAAAGCCAGGTCATCTCAGTGATAAACTGCTCAGCCCTGCATTTCCATCTTGAAAAGTTTCCTGATGAAGTGAGAAAGAAAATGTCTGGCCCCTGTAGATATGGTGTTTCTTAAAACCTAGATCAAAATCAAATGTCTCCCTCTCTTTATTAGGAACGTTAAACAGAAGCAGCTGTGCTAGGGACATGTACGCTCTCAGGGTGACCTTCAGGGCGGGTACCTGCTCACTGGTAATTACATAGCGATAGCTGTTGATCATATAGAAAGTGAATCCAACACCTTGTAGGAAGTACCCTTGAGGAAACAGTCATGACGAAATGCTTTATTTTTGTGAGTGAATGCTAGCATTCATAAAACCAAACGAGTACCATGACAGATAAGAAACAGACATCGTTTGGGTGCAGATTTTGTGCACACTGTTTTGGGTGAGACACATCTGTCTGTTTGTGTGATTGTCTTGCACATTTTTGCCTTGGACCGTTCCTTTTGTTAAAAAGGAGAGGAGGGAACTTTCTCAAACTGTCCCAAATGTCTGGAGAATGGCAACTTGTTAAGTTATTTTAAAACAAAAGACATAAGAGAATAAACAGAATGATTCTGGTAAGACCATCCCTGTGTTTGAGCTGCCTTGATTTTTGGTGGTAGGAAATTAGGGTAAATGAACAAGGTAAAGAACAGGGGCCTAATGAGTCTGTTTCGGAAGGTTAAGTAGGGAAAACCCTTTTTTGCAATATTTATTTTTTCTCATCTGAAAATCTGGGAGTTTATCTAAAGAACAGTGGCTACTTCTCTTGCAGATACAGCAATCTCTTCTGTCTCAGATTCGTTATATGGGATTTTAAGCTCTGCCTAATTGAGACTGCCTTATCTATGTTATTCTTAGAAAGCAGAAGTTAATCCGTAAGAGCTACAAGTTTATCTTTCTCCTTTCTAGCCACATCTCCACTTGAAAAAGCCCATGCCATCACCATACTTTCCCTCATTTATCAAAATAATATGGCAGCTAATCCTTCTGGATGAACAAAATGTGAGATATGCACAACACTGACATTCCCAGGGCTCTTTTTGGGAGTGGGGGATGGAGTCCCCACACTATGTCCCTGTGGTGCTTAGGAGGTTTGGTTGGACAGTTGGATCAACCAAATGGTAACCCAAGATGATGGGAGAAATAACAGCCTGAACCTCTTCCAGATCCCCATCTGAAAGCCTGTGCCAAGGGACAATGACCAGAAATTATCACCTTTCAACGGGGCCTCAGGAGACGAAGGTGTTCTCCCCTAGTCCACTGCTATCTCATCATACCCTGTCCTGTTTTGTGAATTAACACAAACGCTCAGTTTTCAGAATTGTCAGCTCAGCACCAGTCGCCAGGTCTGAGTTTAGTGCACAGGAAAAGCCCATCCTGCTTCCCTCTCAACACCCAGCACGTTCAAACCTGGGTCAAATGTCCACATGGTAAATGATTATATGAGGTGTAAAGGTTCCCTTGGAGAGCTGAAGCCCGTGTTTATTTGCAGAACAGGTGAAGTCTGCTATTAGGGTTAAATGGGATGTTTGCAGAAAAATGTTTAAATAGTTCTGGTTCAGGGAGTGCAGATTCCTAGTAAGCACTGTAACAGAGGTGGATAAGGGGTCCTGCAAAGTTAACTGCTTCACCAGTTTTAGGCACAACTTTAATCCCTTTTAACAATTGCTTTCTCTAGGAATTGTTTGGCTTTCTGAGTATTAATATGGAGTGAAGCAACTTTCCCGCTGGCTTGAAGAGTATGGTTACTGCTGATTTTTCTCATACAGACTTGCTTGTTTTGGTCATGATGAAGCAACAAAACCAAACAGTTCACAGGGATGTGAATTTATACCCCTAACTGCATCCAAAGCTTAGATCAAGTCTCCAAATGTGAAAGAACCTATTCAAGTATCTCAAACCAATTTATTCCAAACACTCAGGTTTCTCCACTTCAGTTATGCCACAGAACATGATGTTTCAGTCTTCATCCAAACCTATCAAAATACACAGTGGTGGCCCATTGAAGGAGTGGGGTCATCTAGAGAAATGGTTAAAAAGCCTGTGTTGGGGAAACTGCTCCATGTGAACTTCAGCATAAGCCGAGTCCTGAAGCACAAAAAGTGCTTTAAGATCAGTGAGTTGGACAATGTTGTTGATCCCTGGAGCAAAGAGGAAATGTTCGAAAGTGCAACAACTATATGAATGGCCCGAACATGAATACGTAGTTGATGGTTCACAGAATCAGAGGCATTAGGAATGGAAAAGACCTACAGGGTGAACTGTAATTATTCTGCTTCGGTGCTCTGTCCTGTGTTTGAAACTGGACACAGACTTCTCTGACCCAAATGTAGAATTTAATATGTGCCTTGTACAATCAGTTTGATTTAGGGCATTGAGTCAATCTCTTGTAGAGGGAATATTAAGCTGCAAAGCATGAGCAGGGATTTCAATAACAAGAAGAGTTTTTTGGTCTGGTTTTTTGTTTGTTTCTACATGCCTTGCCTTGCCTTCCCTACCCTTGCCTCATTTCTTTTTTCTCTTTAATGGGTTTTGGACACCAGCATGTTTTAAACTACATGACCAAACCAATATTCTCTTCCGTTGGAAACATTTTCTTTCCACAGTGTTTGAAACAGGTACCTAAAATGCAGGGATTCACACCAAACAAAACTCTGCTGAACAAAACTAGCTGTTTCACCAACTGAATGCAGAGTGCAGATCCTTTTTCCCAGAACATAATTTTTAGTGGTAGAAACAGCAAGGTATGTAAAAAAAAGGTGAGATTTTACAAGAGCAGGAAATTGCTCCAAGTCATCCTCATGGAATCAGGGACAGAGAGGAAGAAGGAAGTGAAGGAACATGTGAAGAAAATTTCTGAGAAATTTCAGCTTGTGGCCACATGTGGCACTCATAAGCTCAGTATGTGGCTCTATTATTCGTACTGATTTACACAACCTGAATGAAAACCTGGGTCTGAAACACAGCGGGAGAACAATGCGTATCCCAACACTTCCTTGGGTATTTTGACTCAACCAATTGGCACAATTACAGAGAAATTTCAAGAGAAGTCCTAAGAGCCATGGCTGTACGTGAAACAGTGCACCGATTTATTCACAAGAAGTTCAGTGTTGTTCCTGTTGCCTTTCAGCAATCCCAAGAAGCTAGCTGTCATTTTGATTCTGGAGACCAACGTCTGATCAAAGTTTCCCTCAGCTTTTGTCCTTTTTGACAAGAGCCCAGTCTCTGTGTGCTGGGCTTCAACCATTCTTCCAACTCTATTACTTTCTGTAAAAGTTTGCAGAGAGAAGGAAAAAGGCAAACTGCAGCCTTCTTGACTGGCAGCAGCTCAACATGCTTGGAAATGAAGGTGCAAGATAGGAGCATCGGTACAATGCTGGAGCATCATCCTAAATGAACAGCTGTCCTAGCTGCACACTAGAAGCAAAAAGAAATGCCATAAAATCCAAAACCAGAACACAGTTTTTTTTTTGATGATGAGGGTGGTGAAACCCTGACACAGGTTGCCTGGAGAAGCTGTGTATGCCCTATCCCCGAAAATGTTGGATGGGGCTCTGAGCCACCTGATCTAGTAGAAGGTGTCTCTGCTCCTTGCAGAGGTGTTGGACTAGATGGCCTTTAAAATTCCCTTCCAACCCAATCTATTCTAGGATTTCCACATTTCCTAGGATCCTGATTGTGTTATATATAGTGTAGCTGCATTCTTCCTGCTGGATGTGTTCCCTTTTCTTCTTAGCCTGTCTCAAACCTGCATTGCTTCCTAAACAGACTGATTTTGCCACTGGATCCTAAAACTGAGTATTCTCACCATTCTCAGAGTGTCAGGCTAAATATAACAATAAATATATTGACACAGTCTTTGTAGTAAGACCTGGGCTTGGTCTGCCCATGCCCCGAGCCCATCAGAAGCAGTTTAGTCACTGACCTCTCTTTTGCTGTGGTGTAACTGGTTAGCCCTAGTACTGTAGCTCGTGGCTGCGAGGCTTTAAGGTTTACAACAGATGTGCATGGGCCTGGCAAGGAACTGGGCTTTCATGAGCTTAGGCAACAACCCAGGGTAATATATTTACTATCTCTGAACCTGTTTAGATTTTCTTTGGATGAGAGCCCTTTGAGTGGGATAAAGACTTGAGGAAGATACTAATTAGAAACTTGCTAAACAACCTAACAGATGACAAGCGTCTCCAGCGTTGAAAAGTAGAAGTGAAGAAGACCATTTGCATCTTGTTTACCTCTTCCTACCTAAGATTGGCTGTGACTTCTCATATATTTTCATGCACTTTACTCTGATAAGCTTTAAATTGCTCAAATGATAAGGCCTATACACCAAGCCATGTGCTGTACAGTAAATGCTGTATTTTTTGAATGAACATTTATAGTCTAGATAGATTGATATTAAAACTATCAATGATGTATCTGAAGGGGTAGTGCACTACACACTTTTTATCAGACTATCCGTTAGTCAGATGGAACTGTAATTCTCATCAACAAAGGCACCAGAATGCTGTACGCAAGGTACTTGGATACTACCATAAAAGAAAGCATCTCTCCAAATGCTCCTAAAATGTGTACCGAGAGATGTTTCTGCCACCGTGGTTAATTTCTAACAAAGGCTGGACTGATTGCTGAAGAAGTTCACCTCGCTTTGAAAATCATCTGCCTAACAACTCAAGCTTCAGGGGAGCAGCAGAAGAGATTGCATCACAAATATTAAAAAAATAGGAATAAGGTCCGTCCAGGTATACCCTTCTGTGTGCTAAAGTTGCTTCAGTAGTATTCACATTTCAGCCACACTGGCCACCCAGTAGAGATTTTTGCAGGAAGTTGCTGTCCTTCGGTATGATAATCATAAAAGTGACTTTAACATAATTCAGGTTTCAAACCTTTTCTGTGAACTTGTTCTATTTCTGGTGACCAAGTGCTGCAGGCTAATGCTATCCATGAAGTAGGCAGTTATATCTGAGGGGGGATCAACCCAAAAAGAGAAATCCAAGTTACCCTGTGTCTTCAGGCAAGCTGCATAACATTCAACCCACAGCACTGAAAGCGCTCTTCTAACTAATTTCAGGTATTTGACACTCAGCCTGAACTCATGCCAGTGATTATTTGCATCACTTTCCAACCTGCAGCACTGTGTGTCTATTGTCTGAGTTACTGTCACTACCTCTGTGAACAGCACCGAGACCCATATGGCCGGATTTACTGCTTGACGGAATTAAATAAGCAGCAGAACATCCACAAAATCGCTGCTTTTCAGAAAGATCCTAATGATTCTCATGCACTTCGTACCCAGTCCAACTGATCCAGACTTCCCTCCCTGTTAAGCAGTTTTCCCATTACTGCATAAATTCTGCACGTACTGAGCCTTTTTCCTTGGCAGATCTCTGAGCTGATCCCCGTGCAGCCTAACCCCTGGAATATGTCCTATGTGCTTACTGAATTTTTCATGAATCCCACATTAAATCTGCAGGCTTTGAGGTGCACTAGGGAGCTGACATATTTACCCTTCCAGATCAGCACCACCGTTATCTTTCCCGAGGAAGCACAGGAGCACCTTTGTTTTCCAAAACACGTGTGGGCAAAGGAAAGACCATGGTCCTCACCAGTCACTCAGCTGCCACATCATCATTCCCCTCAAGTGCATTCCTTATGCCATTTATTAGCATTGCTAATACCAAGCACCTCATTTTTATGCCGCTAGCAGCGATTGTGAAAGCCATACTGAACTTTCTAATCCATTTATCTATTAATTTATTATCTAATTAAGGCTCACAATGACAGCGCTATTTGTTTAAAAATGCCCTCAAACTAAAGCAATACAAAACACACATGCATTCAAATCAATTAAAATGGTATTCGCTAATGTTTTCCTTAATCAGTTGGTAACTGTTCCACTACTGTTTAAAGGAAGGCAAAATTCAGTTTAACTCCATCAGAATCGTGTGACCTACTTGCACAGTGCCAAACTGATACAAATGGATGTTACTGTCATGTCATAAGGGCAGGGAATAGTACCAGCCATGAATTTTGCAAGAGCCATCCTAGGAATAAGGCTTTTTTGCATAAAAGGGCCCTAGAACATTAGTTTGAATGCAATGACGGAGAGGCAGGCAGGCAAACTGGAGATTTCTGAAGAGTTTACTGAAGTTTACATTATACCTTGTGCCGCTTCTTTGGGATTTTTTTCTCCCAGGAGCTGTGTCGTTTGCACAACAGCAGCCGGGTCTAGTGCCACACGCCTAACGCTTCACGTTCATTACGGGACGAGAAGTACACCCGTCTTCTGTGTTGCTTAAACAAAGCCTGACCTCATTCTTTAGCCACTGAGCTGTGTCAGACAGCCTTTCCACCGCAGCATCCCCGTACGGAGAAATCTCGCATAATACCTTAATGCCATTTGTTTTGGTCACTGACTTCAAAAGCTCTTGTCCTGCTTTTTTGGATGGAAAACGTGCAGGCACTGCACACCCAAACCAGGTGCAGATGTTACACCATGATCTACCTTCCCCATACCCTGGAAGACCAAACCTGATGTTAATTGCTTACTGTTGCAAAGGATTTCTGGAGCACAGCTGGAAGAGATTTTCCCTGCCCCCTCCTTCTCCGGTAGTAACAGCACAGATTATCACGCTGGAGAGAGTCGCTCCATTTGGTTATTTAGAAACATTTTAAGAGCATCTTTCAAAGCCCACAGTAATGCACACTGACACCAAGGTCTGAAACGCAAATCCCTGCGGACCCAGTCTATCCTGTTCAGCCTGGAAACGCATGGAGGGACATTCATTCATTCTCGAGGTTTGTGTTTCAACATGATTAAGGACAACCACTGCTGTTTTTCCCCTCCTGCGTGAAGCATCGCTTTACCGCCTGCTTGTTATTTATAGGACCGCATAAGATATTTTTAAGATAAGGAAAGGCAGAAAAAGCCAGATTGAAGATACATATAGCTGTGGCTTCTTTAACTAAGAGTGACTAAATAATATTTCTCAAGCAATTTACTTCTTGAAAGTTTTTTTTTCTCTTTTTAATACTAAATAGGTAGCCAAAAGAAAATGGAATGTCATAAACAGGATATTTGTACACGCTACAAGTCAACACTCGTATTAGCAGAGTTTTAAAACTCCAGCTCTGCACTGACTGTAATGATACCGCCATACCTGGGTGGAAATCACTCACTTTGCCTGAATTTTACGCAAACCTTTTAAAAAGTGAAGAAATAAACCTGAAGAGACTGCTTTTCCTTTGCAAGGGAAAACAAGAGAGCAGCAGTGAGCTCCCAGGATCTGACCTTGCTCCTTCTGAACTCCAGAGGAGGCTGTATCTGTGAGCTTCAAACCCTCGCTGCCTTCCAGCACAAGTGTCAGCCCACAGGCTTGCAAGCCGGGTTTCAAGCGACAGCTAAGCCACCTGAAGAGTCGCTCTGCTTTATCAGTTCAGTGGGGATTTGTTTGATCAGGTTTACTGGATGATGTCTTCCTGAGTGACAACCGTGGGTCTGAGTAGCAGATGCGTGTTCAATAAAGCACGTTCCACTCCCAGAGCTTACTTCTTTCCTTTTGTGCCTTATTTACCTTGGCTGACATTATGACACTCAATTAGTCTTAATATTGGAAATGTTTTCTGGATTACAGATTTCTGTTTAATAAAGCCTGGGAGGAAGTGCTCGGTCTGATTAGTGATGCCTGACTCAAAGGAAAATAAGCTCCCCCAACAGCCTACTGACAGCTAACTCCCAAACCCGAACAATGCTGAAGTGGGGGTGGGCTGGAAGAGGAAACCACCACTGCAACTGATTGGGACCTCACTGCAGCTTTCCAGTATCTGAAGGGGGCCTACAAGGGTGCTGGGAGAGGACTTTTTACAAGGGCCTGCAGTGACAGGACAAGGGGTAACAGGTACAAATTGAAAACAGGGAGGTTTAGATTAGATATCAGGAAGAAATTCTTCACGGAAAGGGTGGTGAGGCACTGGAACAGATTGCCCAGAGAAGCTGTGGAGGCCCCATCCCTGGAAGTGTCCAAGGCCAGGCTGGATGTGGCTTGGAGCAACTGGTCTAGTGGAAGGTGCCCCTACCCATGGCAGGGGGGTTGGAACTAGATGATCTTTAAGGTCCCTTCCAACCCTAACCATTCCATGATTCTATGATTCTATGACCTGTTGCTGTTGAAAACCCTCGGAACAGGGACCACATAGGAAACCTCTTACTCACGTGGTGACTGATGGCTCACACCAGCAGCCTGAAGGTGCAGTTACACCGAATGCTTTTGGTAGAGAAGATGCTGTGCTGAGCTGTGCCAAACTCTCCCTGGGGCCTTCTGCATCACGGTTCGCTGTCTCTGTTGGCTGTGGTGGGCATGCTGTCTGTGGGATGGTGCTGCTCACTGTGTTACTGAAATAACTCTGCTCAAAATCAGGAAAACCCCAATAATTTAACTATTATTCTGTCCCTTAGGATAATTTCTACGGAAGAGAACTCAGAAGCAGTGTTACTGCCCTCAGCAGAGAGAAGTTCCCTGCTGAAGCTCCTCAGCAGAGGAAGAGGAGGAATTGCTCCTGGCCCCATAGGCAGAGCCTGGCAACAAGCCCATGAACAGAAAGAGCAGGACAAAGTGCAAGGAAAGCAGTTCATGGAGAGGGCAGTATCTGGAACTTTGTCTGAAGAGATGGCTGGAGAAAAGCCTGGGGTAAATGATGATGAAGGGTCCATGCTAGAACGAGAAGGGTCTCCCCATGGAAGAAAGGATCTTCAGGAGGCCAGACACCAGGGCTTGTTCAGCCTGGAGAAGAGAAGGCTCCGGGGAGACCTTATAGCACCTTCCAGTACCTGAAGGGGGCTACAAGGAAGCTTTTTACAAGGGCAGGGAGTAACAGGACAAGGGGCAATGGGCTAAAATGGCAAGAGAGGAGATCTAGATTGGATGTAAGGAAGAAATTCTTCCTGGAGAGGGTGGTGAGGCACTGGAACAGGTTCCTCAGAGAAGCTGTGAATGCCCCGTCTCTGGAAGTGTCCAAGGCCAGGCTGGATGAGGCTTGGAGCAACCTGGTCTAGTGGAAGGTGTCCCTGCCCATGGCAGGGGGGTTGGAACTAGATGATCTTTAAGGTCCCTTCCAACCCACACCATTCTGTGATTCTATGATTCTCATGTTGCTGTCGGGTAATTGCTGGCAAAGAAATCACTGACATTTGAATGGAGTTTCTATACTGCAGATTATTCCTAGAATGTGCTATAAGAAAAGTAAAGATCTCCTGTTGTTCAGTTTTCGATTTTCAATTAATTTTATAGTACAAGTGATGCTGTGCTCTAGAGAAGCTGACATAAAAGCAGGTTATTATGGAAAGTTCCTACAAAATGTTCAGCTAGTACTGTTAATTCTGTTTTAAAACAACTATCTCCCTATGCAATTATATTTCAATAAGCAAAAGGTTATCTCTGTTGTAAAGACACATAATGGAGAAAACACTCAAACTGTTGCAATGTTATCACTGGAATTCATCCTCCAGCATGACTATGTTCTCAATTACAGCAGAACAAATGTATTAAATATCATTCAGATGGGAACGTCATCCTGTAGCTGTATATTTCTGAAAAGTTTTTAGATCCCAAGGAAAGATGACTTTTTTCACCTACATTATGCTCAGTTTAGGAAAACAAAACAGAAACTGAATTGAAACAGCTCAGAAAGAATAGGAAGAATCTCCATGCTATGACCCTGAAGGGGAACCCAGGATTTCTATTTACTGGAATTATAATTGGTGTTGTTACAGTATCATCCACAGTGTGCCAAAACCCTCTTAGTATGAAATTGTGCAAGTCACCAGTCACCTATGATTCAGTTGCCTCATCTGTAAAGTGGAAATAAATGTCCTTCCCACAGACACATGTTCCTTTACAGACACATTTGCGGGACTGGAATGCCAGTATAAACCAGTTTCTTATTCAAGGCTTTATAAACTGTAATGAGAAAAGGCTGAGTAATCACCAACAATGCTGATGTCTTATCTGAGATTCCCCCTGAGATCCTTCTAGTCACGGGAAAGCGACAAATTATTTTTCTTGTGTTTCTAATAGACTCAAAATGAGCATGGCTCTTTGTAATAGTCAGTTCCTTAACAAGCTCTTAAACTTTCATTATGTCTTGCTCTGCTGAGATATTTTTGCTGCAGAACCAGACATCAAAGATATAATATAGCTCTGGACACTGGGACTACTTCACCAACTGCTGCTCTTAGGTTATCTGTAAGAGAGCAACATATTGTTTTGGTTTTATGAGATCCTGTAAAAGGAAAGCTGGTACTTAGAAAAAATGAAATGCTGCAAGCAATATATTGCTTGGATTAAGTTCACCTCCAACACTTATAATTTCATGGAATCTCTACCAAGTTTCGGTATAAACACATTGTGGCTGTGCTCCTGTGAAAAGTAAAAAAGGGTGCAACCTCCAGTTCACATGAATTTCCTGCTTAATGACACCATGGCTTAGGCTCAGAGTGGTCGTGGTTTGACCCCACTGTGTCAGCCCAGCTCCCAAGACTGTGTCTGGGGCCAAATCCCTCCTCCTTCATCCATGCAGCTTTCCAGGAGAAGTTCCCTTACTTATTTCTTGATACCCAGAGCGTGCCCACTTGTTTACAATGAAGTAAAAATATTTGTTGGTTCTGACCCATCTCACTGAAAAAAGTACAGTAGGCAACATTTTTTCTGCAGGTTAGCACCCACTGCCTTGTTAACTAAAGGCAAGCCTACACCATCCCTAAAGCAATTTTCACCAAACTGCCTGATTGCCCTTGTTCCGAGGACAAGAGTACAGTATCCAGTTTTGTTTAGAGTCAGAGGAAAAATTAAAACTCCTGGCCATTGTCTTTTGTGAGGGTGATGCTCTTCTGTCAAACAAGTGTCTCCCTGAGATGGAAGGAAAATGGATTGATAAGTATCTCATCTCACACCCCACTAACACTACAGATGGTCACTGACCAGCAGTGCAAGATGGGGATGTGGAAGTGACAGAGACATGCGTTTCCTTGGAGCACAGAATCAATAACAGATGGAAAACAAAGCAGCAAAGAAAGAAAAAGGAAAAAAACCCACAGTTGATGAAATTCAACATCTGGAAGGATAGGGTGATGTAAAAAGTTACCTGAGATTTGCAAGTAGGTCTGTACTTTGATAATTAATCTCAGTTATTAAGTTTTGGTCCATGCACCCAGTATTTTATTTTTTTGTTGTTGTTTTGGTACATGTTGAGAAGGTGGAGGGAGGGAGAAGATTATGGGAGCTTCAACACAGAACGAGACAAAGTGTTAATGGGAAAGATTAATGCCGTATAATCCTTAGCAAATGGCATAAAAGCATTAGATACCTGCACTGCTACTACGCCTGCCTGCAGAGATATGTCATTGCCAGAAATTTAGTTGCTCTTTCTATGGCCTCTGTAGCAGTAAGAAAAATTCAAACTGAAGCTGTTATTCTGTAAGGTCTCCTTGCAAATCCATGGGATTTTGCTCACAGGACCATAAAAATTGCCGTGCTGGGTGAGATCAATGGTCCATATAATCCAGTATTCTGTCTCTGACAGTGACTAATACTATATGTTTTGGTACATCACAGGAAAATGTAAGAAACCTTTCATGACCAATTATGGAACAACCTTCCCATAGAGGAAGGCTCATCCTAACCTCTGGCAGAAAATAGAGCTTTTTTTTCGTAAAGTCTGAGGGATTTCTATTAGCTCCTGTCTAACCTGACCCTGGTTATATTTGCTATTCATAGAAACCCCTGTTCCTTTTTCAAATCTGATTAAATTTTAGCTTAACGATATCGTGTTGCAGCGAATTTTACAGGTTAGATTGTCTTCAGAAGTATGCCTTTTATCACTTCAAACTTACTGCCCTTCAGTTGCACTGGATGGTTCTTGTTTTGATTTTATGAGTGGGAGTAAATAAGGCTGCCAATTTACCTTCTCTGTAGTACTCAGGATGTAACACACTTCCATGAAACACCTCTTTATTCACCTTTTCTTTAAACTAACTGTTCCTGCTCTTTTCTGTCTCTCCCTCAACTTTGCATTCTTCCTAAAATAACCTGTGCTGTGGGAGACTTCTTCAGCCCTGAAATCCTTTTATTACTTTAAATGCAAAATGAGTTATTTATTTAGATCTGGTTTTGTTCTGCTTTATTTTATTTTAAAACTATAATGACTTTGGCACTGAAATCTGAGTTCTGAAGGTCTGATTTGAAATACCCTGAACCAGTTGCTGTATCCCACCACAGACAGGTGTGCTCTCAGGCCATTTGTGGTATTATTCTTAAAATCCTGTTTTAATATTTTAGCAACATAAAATAACCATAGTATTAGTAACCATTAATAACCATAGTATTAACCATAGTTCATAGTAACCAACCGAATCCTCTGCGTCATAGCAGACATACAGGCTGCCATAGCCTGGAGAAGAGTCCAGGGAGACCTTATTGCTCCTTCCAGTGCTTGAAGGGGTTACAAGAAAGCTGGGGGGGGACTTTTTACAAGGGCCTGTAGTGACAGGACAAGGGGTAATGGGTTTAAACTAAAAGAGGGAGATTTAAACTGGGTATCGGGAAGAAATTCTTCCCAGGGAAGGTGGGGAGGCACTGGAACAGGTTGCCCAGAGAAGCTGTGGATAACTCATCCCTGGGAGTGTTCAAGGCCAGGCTGGATGATGCTTGGAGCAACCTGGTCTAGTGGAAGGTGTCCCTGCCCGTGGCAGGGGGTTGGAGCTGGGTGGGCTTTAAGGTCCCTTCCAACCCAAACCAGTCTGTGATTCTGTAATTGTCCCCTACAATCCTCCAGAATCTAGCAGTGTGCCTATGTCTCCAACTTGTGTATTTTCACATCTGATTTTCTGATCTGCATTTCTCCAGACAATGGTTCAGTTGTTCCCTTGTGTTGGGAGATTGCTCTGGATTTCCTCCTCAGCCCCCTCTAGTCCTATCACTGCTTTTGTGTCATCTGCCAGTGTTGTCCCTTCTCTCTTCACTGTTTTTCCGAGTCAGTAAAGGGCATATTAAATAGACTCTATTCATACTCCTTTTTCTTAGTATCTTCTGTCAAAGTTATTTTCGCAATCACCTGTCTCTTTATCCACTTTTTTAAGTTAAAAGTAGTCTGGAAAAGACTAGCAGATGAGGAAAGAATGTTTGCATCTGTTCCATCATGTATGTATGGCTTATTTGTAATTGCTTGTAATACTGATATAACTATTTACCATTCCAGTGAACTGAATAAGGTTCATTGGTCCATCACTCAGAGATCCCAGTTTCACTGTGAAGAAGCAAGCTGAAGATGTTCAGCCGCCCTGTCCCGTAAGGTGGAGTAAGTAGCTCCCATTCCTGTGACCGGCATCAGCTCCATTTCCAATGGCAGTCAGAGAGAGAGCACCTCTCTGTTAGAAGAGGCATCCAGTGCAGTTGATTTTGCTGTCTAGTCTCAGCAGCAAGGCACTGTCTGTAATAATAACAATCGAAATACCGTAGCACAGTTGGAATGCAAGTGGTTCCCCGAGGCGCTTGTTTTGGTGGCATAAATCACCCTCCAGAGATACTGGTCTCTTTCTGCTGAATACCAGGACTGTCTAGAGGATCAGCTTGGATCTCAAGACTCATTTCTGCCTGACTAAAGTTGTCTGAGATGGATCCTGCTTTAAGTGACTTGAGAACCTTTAATTTAATGCCTTTTTTATGGTCTTCTCTGGCATTCAGATTCAACTCTGACGCTATTTTAAATGCGTGAGGAACTGCGGGGCTTAGAAGACTGACAATAGGCTATGGGAGCTGGTAAGAAAGGAAACACTTCTTTAGTGGAAGGTTGACCAACTGCTGGAACAGGTTTCCCAAAGAGTTTGTGGAATCTCCATCCTTGGAGGTATTAAAAAGCCATGTGGTCACGATCCTGGGCAACTGGTTCTGAGTGGCCGAGCTTGAGCACAGGGCTTGGAGCAGATGATCTGCAGAGGTCCCTTCCAACATCAACCACTCTGTGAGTCTATAATTTCGAATTAAACTCTCTTTGGGATGGCCTGAGCACATAACATTTGTTTGTGAACTAGTTTGTCAATCCCACAACAGGAAGACAGAAGTTAAGAACCTGCTGGCTTAAGTCCACATCTCAGCCTTGTTGGCAAAAGTTGTTTGAGTCCTGAGTTGGAAATGCTGTCCAATGTGCTACAGAAGGACAAGGGTTTTAAAAGTACCACACTCTACTGTACGCAATATAGTCAGTCAGAGAACTTCACTCCAGGAGTCTCTGTTGGATGCTTTTCAGGAGAACATTTACAACCCATTTTCTTTAAAGAATGACAATCAGGCAATGGTAGTATTTGCTATATATATTTATGTTTATGATGGCTAAACATCCTTATACCACCTTTATATAGCCCTACACATATTTTAAAGGTGTTTGCTTACATCTTGCTATAACAATTTAAAAAATTTAGTAACGTGTTCCATTGACAGTGAATATTAAGTCCCACCAGTTAGAAACGTAGCAAGTAATTTGTGTTATGTGACGGGATGAGAAAAAACCTAAGCTATGGATCTCAGGAGAAATCAATGTACCGTGTCTTTTAATGTCATAAAAAATACCTCCCAACAAGATGTATTTGGGGTAATATTAGCAGAAAAGTGAGCTTCTAATGGCCTTTATTGATCAAGGCAGAAACAGCAGACAATTCTGAGGATACTGCTGTTGTACAAAACAATGGGAAGTACCATCACCTCACTCTACTCAAAGTAGATTTAGTGAGGATGCCCCAAACTCAATATCTGCAGAACTGCTATGGAAATATGGGTTTAAATTGAAAGTGGGGAGGTTTAGATTAGATATCAGGAAGAAGTTCTTCATGGAGAGGGTGGTGAGGCACTGGAACAGGTTGCCCAGAGAAGCTGTGGATGCCCCATCCCTGGAAGTGTCCAAGGCCAGGCTGGATGAGGCTTGGAGCCACCTGGTCTAGTGGAAGGTGTCCCTGCCCATGGCAGGGGGGGTGGAACTAGATGGGGTTTAAGGTCCCTTTCAACCCAAACCATTCTGTGATTCTATGATTCTATGTAACCACAGCCCCTTGCTTCAGTGAGAAAGTGATTTGCTGAGCTCCAAAGAAACTTCCCATTCACCTTCTCTGAGACGCTCCTTTTTTTCCATATTTTCCTTTCTTCTTGAGTGCAAACCATCCTTTGTTCTTCTCAAAGACTTCCCTAACCATCCTGTTCCCCTCCTTAGCACCTGTCAGAAGATTGCATGGGGAAATGAGGACAAGTGTCCCCTTGAGAGACAGCAGCCCTAATGACTTATGCCATTCATAAAGAAAAAATGACTGCTTTGGGGTACGAAGCCACAGTGACGGTAGGACTGTCTCTAGGAAAGGACACGCAGTCAAATGCGGCTGAGTTATGGAGGCCTAATCGCATGCCATCAGCCGAGCTGTTGTAACTCAAAGGGTGGGTGCAGGTCCTGGGTGTCTGTGAGGGGACAACGTCGTAGGATGCAGAAGTGCATTGCATGTTGGCTGATGTTGAGAGGGACAGAAAGGCACTCCTGATATCTGCCTCCCTGTGAAAACCGCTGCTGTCCAGAGGAACGCTCCTAATCGTGAAATGGGAAATACTGCTTTGCAATTCTTCCATTTTGCTACATTCCTCTATTTTACAGGGAGTGAGCTAATAAAACAGTGCCACAGCTGCACAGTGGTAACTTGTCAAACTACCGATGCAGCGAGGTTTCACTCTGTGCCCATGTCCTCCAAAAAACCTCACGATCGGCACGGACCGTGTCGGCGGCCTCTTGACTGGCTGCTCTGCTGCATTATTGAGATGAGAGCTGCTGAGAGCCATGGCCAACGGCATTACGGGCCCTGCAGCGCGTCTGAACGCCGGCCACACAATGCTGTAAACGGGCCAGGACGGACGTTTTGGATAGGAGCCAGATCACCGTAAACTCCAGCCAGGGAAACCGGTTTGTGAGTAGCCCCTTGGCGAATGCATTTATTTGGTGCAAGATTAATATACCTAAAGTAAACAGAGAGACAAACAGACAGGCTCTGGAGCGGTGTGAAGAGGTGACAATAAATAGGGATGATAAAGAGCATAAAAAAACCCTGCAGCCAGCCATAAAAATTGCCACTCCCCAGTGGCTATTTTACAGAGAGCTGTTTTTCTCTTGCAAACAGTAAATAATGAAGGCAGGTTTCGTAGCGGGGTGAGAGGCACTGAAGCAGTGTCGAGGGCTGATCGGAAAGAGTAAGGTGGCTAAGCATCGTACGGGGTATGCAGGCTGGAAGCGGAGAGCATCGCTGTTCTTCTGCTGTTAAAAACACTGGAATCACCCCAAGCGATTGAGCCCTTGCCAAGTAATTCACTGCTCTGTGGACAGACTCCGCTTCTTGTTCATGTTTGCTGATTTGATGCAATTCCTGGTGCTTAGTGGTTTAACGGAACTCGTCGGGAGACACTCGATTTATCACTGATAAATCACTGATGAAATCTAAAGTTCAGTTATAAAGTGAGGGCTCAGCCACAGCTGTATAAAAGGCTTTCCTCTGGCTTAGAAATACACCAGTGAAGATACTTAATATGATAACCCTGCACAACCCCTGCACAGCTCAGGCTTTTGTTCTTAAGGCATAATTATTGTTTCTGGCTAATGACTGAAAAGATCCGTACATTCACACCCTGAGTGACCAGCTCACCCTGTCCTCCACCAACTCTCAGCCCCTTTATGCACACAGCAAAGCAGCTGAACTCAGCAAAGAGCTTCTCCACCTTGGTGGGAGTGTTTTCATCAATGATGGTGCCGTTGCCTCCTTTGCATGAAATAGATCAGTGGCTGGATGCGTGAGAGGTGGCTGCCTTAGGGGTTTCAGGGGTCCTTTCTATTTGTAGTTTAAGCAATGCCCCAAAAGCAGTGAATTTTCACCCTTTTCTGTTCAAAACCTTGGCAAGTCCCCTCATCTCGCTGCACAGTATGCTTCAGATAAGGAGAGGGTGATCTTGCAGGTGTGGGCTGAGGATAAAGCCCATGAAAAATTTTGAAGCATTCAAGAGAATTCTGGATCTGTGTTTGAAGCAGGATCTCCGCCTATTTGCTTTTCAGCTGGTCAAATAACAGATGACACAAACAACAGCTCTGCAAGCTCTGTTTCGAGCTGCGCTAGATATGCACCTACAACGTGGAAACGGTGGAATAGGGAAGAGGACCACACTGCACATCTTTTCTTCCCCCACACCTGCAGTGTTCAACATACAGACATCTCCCTGCACATCAGGCCCAAATCTCTAACCCAAGGAATTTCCCAGCACACCACTTGAAAAGCAAGTTTTTGCCCTTTGATCCAAATACGCACTGAAACCAGTAAGGGATCTGCAGGGCAAAGCACTGCCTGATTATTCCTTTGTGTGTATCTGTTATTTCCCAATAATAGATACGGTGCTGCTGCTCTGGATCCTGACCTCCATTATACTGACACAATGCAGCAGCTCCGCCAACTTTCTCATTTGTGTCGCCCAGAAAGGTGCTGCAGCACGAAACGCGGCCCCGCTACGCATTCCTCTTTCATTTCCAAGCTTTCCTTGCCTGATACTGGAGTAGAAGTAACACCAGCACAGTTCAGCCTTCACCTCTTCTTGGCATGATTTATGTGCCTCATACAGCAGCTCTAGGAGAGATTATTCTTATTTATACTAAGCTCCAGCATGTTTTCTTCTCAAAGTAGCTTGATACCTCTAAATAGAAGCAACACCTGAGCAGAGTAATGAAACGAGAGTTGAAACAGTGGGAAACAAAGTGCCTGTGCACCACTGCATTAAAAGAAAATCCCACACTAAGCCCGTTTCCCCTGTGATCTCTGTATAGGGTACAGACACAATGTCTGTGGGATCTGGTTGCATGGACACCGGTGTACATGGGTTTTTATAAAATGTATGGCTGGTTTTTATGGCTTGGATAATGGTGCTGGGAAGCTGGTTGGACTGAAAGTTGGTTTGGAATGGGACATAAACCTGAACCTAACCTTCTTTGGTCAGCTACGTGCTAAAAATTGAAGAGACGTGCTGGTTTGTCTTCCTTGCAAGCTCTTTAACACTTAATAGGATGTGTGTGGTTATAGAAGAGGAGCATTTTTATTGCAATTGTTAGTTTAGGGGTATCTTAATTGAAATGTAGTGAGGAGCATCACCCCTAGAACACAGTTTCATCAGTTGGCTCTACCTGAATGACAAGCTATGATGGGTGTCTCGTTCTGATTTACGTTAATTTGCTTCTAAACAAAAAAAATTAAATGACAGTAAGGTATTCCTAAAAGAACAAAGAAACAAAAAACCAAGAGGAGAACTAGCTGTTAAGCTAACTTGCTTTGCCTAATACAGGAAAAGGAAGGCAGGCAGGGAATATGCAGTATTTCAAGCAGGTAAACACTGGCAAGAGAGAAAAACAACTGAGCTAAAAGAGCGCTTTGGCACGGAAGTAAATTAGTATAAAATGGTATGAATAATTTGAGTCTGGAATGAGATGAAGGTTTCTAAGCGTCTGAAGAATGACACAACTGTTTTCAGTAAAAGTGATGGGAGCGAGGCACCTATTTGGCTTCAAGACAAAGAGTTTACTCCTGTCTATAGTGCGAGTCTGGATTCAGTGAGCCAGCACATCTCTTTATGTCTCAGGGACAACAGGGCCAAATTCTCAAAGATTTGGCCAATTTCCTTTCTGCAGTGTCAGCTTCAAGATAATTTTCAAAGAGGGGGGGAAGGAAGGAAGGAAGG
>NW_010248168.1:36554-37363 GCF_000690775.1 Eurypyga helias | reverse complement strand
CGGCCCCCGCGCACCCCCGGCAGAAGCTGCGCGCCGGGCAAAGGCGGATTCAGAGAGCCCAGGCGGGCCGGTGGGTTTCCTCCACCCCGCGGGGGTCCTGCCCGCTGCCAGGGAGCCCCTCGGGACCGAAGGCTCTGCTGTGCCCCTCCATTCCCCCGCTCCCTCCAGCAGCAGGGCACGGGCTTCCCAGGCGTTGGGAGGGCAGACCCTGGGAGTTTGGCCACAGAGGTGTAAAGCCCTTTTTTAAAAAAAACACACGCACCACACCACCCCCAAATTCAGGGTTACTAAGGACACGTGTGTGCTCTGGGGACAGTTTCCACCTCTCCTTTCCAAAGGCTACAGGTCAAAACCGCGGCTGTAGGGGCAAGGAAGGAATGAAGAAAATCCCAGACGGGATACTGGTGAATAGTTCCTCTGCCTCAGCGTGAGTCCCAAATTACAGTGAATGGGCTCAAGTTCCACAGTCTGGTTCTGCTCTGCTGTGGAAAAAATGTATGTGTTTCCTATCACTGATAGCCCAGAAAGGGGACAATGCCCAAAATGAAATTCAACCCCTGGCTCTTACTGTCCTTTTCCGGGCAGTGCCTTTGCACCCCCCTGCAGCAATGTGCCCTGCCCTCAGCCAGCTATTCCGTGTCCTGCAACCGCTCCTATGCCCAGTTCTCCCCGTTTGATTTTGAAGTGTATGGTCTTACATGTCTTCCTATATCCGTGTGAAATTAAGCCCACAGAGAACATTGTTCCTCAGCCATAACAATGTATTTTGCCTGGCGGAATATTTTATCTCCTCTAACACCCCACTTAGC
>NW_010248168.1:31750-36542 GCF_000690775.1 Eurypyga helias | reverse complement strand
CAGCAGGTTATGCAATTCCAAGAGGGCTTAATGGATCTATCATGATAAGTTATCTTTGTAGCGTTCTTGAAATCAATAAGTGTGCACGAGTTTGCAGCTGGGGAAAGGGTTGGTGGCTGTTAAGGCTGGGGATCTACCTGGAGAACACCCTACCAAGAGACCCTTTGAATGTCACAGGTTAGAGACCTGGAAGGGTCTCCGGTGAAGATGGAAAAATTGCCACTTCTACTGGTAGGAGCACGCCAAGCAGCTCATGACTAAGTGCAAGCCCACGACCTGCAGGACAAAGGTAGCACGCTGTGGTGTCAGATGCTTCTTGGGAGGCGGGCTGAGGCTTTCCCGACCGCCTGGGCTTTACTTGGACGGCACGGTGCGAAGAACTGGCCCTAAGGTGAGTGTGTGGGTTCTCATCTGGTGGGGGAAGCTGGGGCAAACTGCAGCCTGGCTGTAGTTACTGTGGGCAGCCTGGGCCTGCTAGACCCTGTCTGCCTGCTATTGTAAGCTGTGGGTACCCGCGGGTGTAGGCATTTATGTGTGACGTGGAGGAAGGGAACCCAGTGACCTCCTCCATGCCTCCCTGTTCCCATGTAACTGGCCACCAGTTTCTTGTTGCAGGAGGTCTCCTCTCCTACCGTGCCTAAGCACACACCATGTGTTTGTAGAAGGACAAATTGATGCCAGTGCGTGGAGCAGACTCCCACATCTCTGAGCTGTAGTCCTCATTGTGTACAGAGGAGCAAAAGCATGGAGAGAGATGGAAATGGGGTGAGTAGAAAAGTCTGATGTGGCAGAGGGCATTCAAAGATCTCCCCATTTTCAGCCCCGTACTGGTATCTCATGGAGAGGCCTCGCTGCTAATTCCTACCTCTGAGCTCCCACCCTCCAAGCCCATCCCAAAACCCACTTTTCCATAATTCCTCCAGTCCAGCAGTGTGCGGGAGTCAATCCAGCAGCTTGGGGGGGAGGGGGGGCTACAGCACAACTCACTCATTTGCTTTGGACTCAGAGCACATCCAGCTTGCTCATGTGTTCTGGCATCAGAGCAATGCGTGCCCTGATCCGCGCGTGATCCCGAGCTAAGCAAGGCACGACCGTGTCTGCGGTGCCTGCCCTGCTCGAGCCAGCAAGTGTGAGGAGCCTTCCTGGCAGGAGTACAACGAGCTGACACACGATAGCCCTCAGCGACAACTGGGGAAGAAGGATTGACAGACTTGCCATAATTCACAGAAAAGGGAGCTTGGGCAGGGGAACAACTCCTGCTTCTAGGAACAGTCGGGCAAAGCCATCCATCACCCATTGAGGCAAGCCAGGCAGCCTCAGGCACGAGCCCCTGGCACTTGGTGGGGTCGGGGTGGTGGCCAGCCGTGGGGTAACAGGCAAAAGTCACCTCTCTTCTAGGTTCGCTGGTAGACTGGTCCTTACAAAATTCAGCCAATGTGCTTCTCAGAGAAGCTGGAGAGAGGCAGAGGGTTTTACAAGTCCCTCCCCCCCATCTTAACCGAGAGCAAATAGCGCTTTCTACACATGCGACTTTATAATTCCCACAGCGGCTCTAGCTCCCTTCCCCACTGTTTTAATGCCTTTGCAGATTTTATATGAAACCCCAGAAAACAGATAGGAAAATGCATTTTTTTTTTCCATTTACATCTGAGTAACTAACTTGAAATAACCTTATTTCACAGAAGCTAGAGTTAGTAGCAGGTTTTGAGTTGACGATGAATGTCCTTTAAAGAACAAAGGAAGCCGAATAATGCAGCCTGGAGCCTGTTGCATATAATTATGCATATAATTGTTGTTGGTAACAATTTCTGCTAGCTGTTCAGGGGAGTGCAGTTCTCGGTTTCAGAACTCAAATGACTTAACCAGACTTTTTACGAGGACACAGTATCTAGCAAACTCCAACTGCAAAACAATGCAAGTTTCTGGAGGCAAAGCTTTGGCTGCTGGCTGTTGTTGATCAGCAACTATTCAGGGGCTTTTATAAAATGCAGATGTGATATCAGTTCTTTCTCTAGGAAACAAAAACAATGAGGTTTCAGTCTGGCCTTACTAGCAAGTACTGAGAATTACCATCCTATTGACACAAGTTTGTGCATCTCTAGCAAAGCTTGTGAGTCACACAAAACCGCCTTCAGAAGCAGCTAAGGTAGGTTTGCAATTCCTGAATTGGTGGTGCAGGGTTTTATAGCTACATGAGTCATCTCAGACGAGTAAAGAGCACGGATTTAAAAAGCAGCATCTTTTACTTAACGTGTTCCCAACCCTCGCCTGTATCCATACACAAACAAAATAGATTAAATAATAAAAAGAAAAATTAGATACAAGTTTTTACAGGAAAAGTAGATCAGACATCTGAGGTTTCCTACTATTAAAAAACTTGCAGAAATCTCAAGCAAAGAAAGTACTTAACGTCCTCCTTACCTGAACAAAACTTGTCAGCAGTCTTTTAAAGTAAAGAGGTCACCCTTTTACTCATTTTATCTCAAATTGCTGAGTATCCTGGGAACAGGGGAAAATGTGTGAGGACTTTAAATATAGCCTCCCCCGTTCTTGGAGGGTAAAAGATGGGAATGAGAAGGAGTTGTCGATTGAGAAGACTGGCCTTGTCATTTTCTAGGGTTCATGCTTTTCCTGAGGTTTGTGGGTTGCTCCCCTCCTTTTTTTTAGCAAGCTGTTATTTTGGACAAGGGAAGATGTTAAAAATAGTATTCTCATGGATCTTGTAAATCTGGGTGTGTTTACACATTGTAGATTAGATTAGTGAGTTTCTAGAGGTGGGTGACCTGTAGTGCCTGAAAATTAACTTTTTTAAAAAGGAAAATAGGAAGTACTTTTGTAATACGTTTATTTCTCTAGTAGATAAAAAGTGCATGTTGCTACACTGTTTCTATCCTTTGTATGAGCAGTGCTCTACAACATGTGTAATTATCCGCTAGAATGCATACTCTGCATGTGTTTTTAGTTAAAATTTCTTAAAACACTGTCTTAAAGTCTGCATATTTTCAGCCTAGTCCTTTAATAACTCACATAAACTAGCATATGTCCATTGTGCATGTGGAATATCTATTTATAGTATATATATTTTCAACTATTTAGCTTAGAGATTTTGGTAGTGTGTGTCAGGACTAATATTTCTTTTCCTTTATTACCATTAAATATGATGAGCAAATACGTATCAAGAAAACCTTCCAGTTTCACTTTTTCAATCTAAGAAATAAGGTCTGGGTAGTGTTTTGTAAGGAGACTATACACGAAGTCAGTTTTTTCTTCTTCTTGCTACTTTTATCAGTGAGGAAGCATATAGTATAAACTGAACTGGAGAACGCTTCTCTGGAAAAAAAATGCTGTAGCATCTTCATACTCTTTATCTGGAGATTCTAATTATCATCCCATACGTCTCAGTATAGTTCTCGAGGACACCCAGTGAGATGAGTGGTACCTTACACCACCTGTGTGTTTCCCACTTTTAGTGGCCGAGGCGTTTCTCATATGGAAGCGTTTGTGATCTTTTCCCTTTGATCATGTCTGTTGCACAATGAGGCTGATCACAGCCGGGATAACAGCCTGGGCTTTGTTGGGAGGTGCGATATAATAAGCCCTCTTAGCAGTTTCTATGCAAACACTTTTTCCCCCCCCTGGCTCCCACTGGTGCACGTAAACTGCTTGGCAAACAATGAAACATTTATGTGACACGCTCCTTTTTATTTAAATAAATTTTCTGCCTGCTAAGGACTTATTCTTGGTAAGTCCATCTTTGAAGGCCCAAAGTTTGCTTTCAAATTGTCTCTGTCTTAGAGCTTGGTAGTAACAAGACTATAATATATGTGCACTTCCAGTGCAACTCATTGCTGCAAGACCCACAAAGCAGTACCTGACTTCCAAAAATCTCATCTGGCCCCAATTCTCCAGCACTGATACAGCACTGCTGCTGGATCTCTAAGGAGAACAGGAGGACAGAGAGAAAGTGTGCCTAACACTTGTGCCTGCGGAGAGAATTAGGAAGACGCTCGATGACTGGGTCACTTATCTCTTGTGCTTCATATAAAGGCTCTGTGGCTACAGCTGCGATAGAAGGGAAATTCCTAGATATCCTTGACACTGTTCCATTGCTCCTAGTAACACCGGAAAATTCAGGCCACTGCTGGGCTTTGATCACTCCTGGGTACAGGAGGAATGCCAGCAGCTGCTCCAGATTATCCTCCCGCTGCTTCCAGTGGCTGTAGAACTGTGCTCGCACTGGGGTGAAGCACAGGGACTTCCCCGTAGGCCAGTCCAGTGATGGCCATCCCGGTCCGTCCCGGTCCCCGTGCCATCCGAGAGCAGGCACAGAGCTCAGGCTGCGGCATCACCTTGAGGGCACGCTGCCACAGCCCTTGCACCAGGTGCCGTGGGTGCCACAGGGTGCTCTGCCAGAGTGGGTGGCTGTACAAATAGCGAGTGCCTACTCAGCAGCTCAACCCACCCCTACAGTTTGGACTGTAGTAGCCAAACACGTCTGTGGTGGCTGCTGTACAGGAGGCAGTGGCCATGTGGCAGAGCTTGCCGCAGCCAAGGGAGAGAGTGGAAGCAAACTCCCGCAGCAGGAGATCCAAAATTATCCAGGCTGTTTAAACACCGCTAGCATGTATCCCATGGCACAATGGGAGGGCGGCTGGCACTAGCGCTACAGCCCCTAAATTGTGCCCTTTCACTTTAGTGTCCCCTTCAGGTGCTGAGCTGCTCTGTTAGCCCTCAGCGGGTGTTACTGATGGGCTGCAAAGCCCTGTGGAGGACCAGGAGCTACTTTGGAGGA
>NW_010248168.1:21290-31723 GCF_000690775.1 Eurypyga helias | reverse complement strand
TTGAAAAAGGAATCCTCCTAATCCTTTGGAAAGGTAATCCTCTAGTCCTGTACCGGTGTCATTTACATAGGCACTGTCTCACAAGGCTGACGTCTTTTGGACGGCGTCCTCACGCTCGAGTTTGGTGTTTGCAGGGCTTGCAATTAATCAGTCCAGGAGCCAGCTTATTTTTTCCCCTGGTCTGTTTACTGATGTTATCACTTTCTTCTAGCAACAGTATCTCAGTTTCTGCTTCAGACTGTCTCTGCTACAGCACATGCACAACCCTGGAGCTGGTGAGCACTGTCTCTCAGATCCCTGGGCAAAGGTCAGTAGCTGCACAGTGGCCTCTGGATTCCTCAGATACCGACCCTTGTCATGTGGGGAGGCATTAACCTTTGGCCCTGAGTAAGTGTCCTCGGATCTCACCTCACTTAGTCTGGCCTGCTATTTGATCCTGTCCAATGTAAACCCCACTCGTTTGGCATCCTGCAAATCTAAGGCCCTTCTTGACCATTTCCAGTATGCCATCCACCTGATGCTGGTGGAAAATACCCCGTGCATTTTGCCCGGCTCTGAATAAGAGATGGCAGAAGGAGCAGCCTCAGAAGAAGTGGCCATGCGTTCACAGCCCCTCTTGCTTACAGAGGCAACGGGGCTGGAGGAACAGTGGTCGCTCCCTCCGTGTTGGCTCTCTTCACACAAAAGAGGGATAGCCACCATGGGACACTACCTATGTCATGCAACTAAGGTGCTCTGGGAGTTTGGGGTTTGGGTTTTTTAAACTGCTGATTCAGTGGGAGTGGCTCACTGAGAGGGCCATACCCCCCTGTGAGTCCCTTACTTCAAATCAGGCTCTTGGGACAGAGTAAGACACATCACCAGATCTCAGTGTGTTCCGAAAACGTGAGATTTCTCTCATCTCCTTTTAATACAGTGCTTGGTCGGGGCTTACCTCAGTACACTACTGCTCTTCTAGCCATCCCCTGTGTTTACCCGACACGTAACCTCACATGGCTCCCTTGGATCCACCTCACGGCTGCAGAGGTCTTCTTACTTTGGCCCTGATGAATAATCATTTTACTTCCTTGTGCTGGATAAACAGCTGTTTTCGATGTTACCTGCTTTAAGAGCCTTGCTGATGTGTCGTTTCTTTGCCTGCCCAAGCAACAAGCAGACACATCTGACTAATTGCAACGGAGCCGCGCTGGCACCTCCTTGCAGCCGGGACAGCGTGCAAAATGCACAACGTTTTTTCACAGCACACCACATGGCAAAGGGTCTGGAGATAAGATAGCCGGAAACAGGCACTTGAGGCTTCTGTCCCTTATCTTTCACTATTCAAAAGGGCTTGGAGATGAGTGTCCCAAAGTGGCCACTCCTTGATTGCAGCACTTCCAGCCTCAAGTCCCTAGCCAGGGAGGCTCTTCCTTTGAAGTACATCACGCTTGGACCAATGTCCGGAGGAGGAAACTGTTAGCTTGTGAAGAAAGCCCCGCAGGTTAAGTCTAACAGCCTGTTGGTTTCTCTGCTTGCAGGTATTTCCTGTGGATGCTTTAAAAATAGAAGTTTTGTGGGCGCCGCCTGCAAGCGTGCGATGCTCTCTGAACACAGGAATGGGGAGTTAAGGAGCATAGGTAAAAGCATCCCACTGATGAATTTCAGCCTACCTGCATGCTTTTAAAGTGTTCCAGAGTGCTTCAAGAGGCCAGGTAAGCTCGGCTTTGCATGGTTTAGTCCTTTTCCTGGAGCTGGTGTGCCAGAAGAGCTCTCTGTGCTCTGAAAGGGAGCATCTTGGCAGCCGGTGGGGAGGGCAGTGCTGGAGGGGGCAGAGCCAAAGGAAGCAGTCCCTTTGAGTGCCTGTGCATTATGAACAGAGGTTTTATCACGGCTGGTTGGACTTACAGCTTGACTCTTCATTCCACGTTTAGGACCAAGGTGCTGCATGCTGACCAGTGTGATTTTCCCCTCTCAGTACCCTTTCAGTTCACAATGGCCATTCTTTTTGTCTGCTTTGCAGTGAAGGTTAAAAAGTATCTTTTGCTCATCACTTTTCTTTTCCCATGTTGCCACTGAAGTTTTGATGTTCACATGTACATTGGCAGATTGGGAAATCTCCTGATGTCTTGTGTAATGCGCTTATCATATTCTGCCAAGCTCTACCAGCCGATCGCTTATCTTCCGTAGCACCTTGCCCATTTGAACTTGTCAGGTTTATTCACGCTTACACCCAAATAGCTGCCTTTTATGAGAGACCTGCCCTTCTACCCTACCACTTTTCCCTGCCTCCTGTCATCTTGTGCAATGAGGCAGCATGATGTTAAACCTCCTCTCTCCGAGGCGTTGCATAGGATCTCTGCAAATCAAATGGTAGCGATCCAATTTGGGATTAGGGAATGGAGGCCGGCAAACAATTATTCATTTGTGTAAGACTGGAAAAACAGTTGGGGCAGAGCTGGGGCTACAACCCGGAATAAGTCATGGGGCTGCCTGTCATGACAAGAAAGGGGAGCTTGCAGTAACTTCTTTTTCTGAGATGATTTTTTTAAATCTTCTGTAATTAGTTTAGTAAACAGTAATAGATGGGAAAAAAGGACGAAATGTTCTCCTTCAGCTTCCATAGGTTATGTGGTATCTCTCACAGTCATAGGGATTAATCGTGGCCCTAGGGTAGGATTGTACCATAAAACTTTTATTAAATATTTTAAAAAAATTGAAGAGACATTGACAATTTGGTCTTTTTAAAATTTTGCGAAGTAAATTTCTTCCATAGTTGTCCAAGAACCTTTGAAGTGTTAGATCCTGAAATTTTTAATCATTTAAAAAAAATAGCTATGTATGCTCTGTTGATGCTGACCCTATACTGTGACAGCAATTCAACTAGTTATGCACAGTACTGTTGTGAGCAAATAACAAAGAAAATGTTATGAAATAGGAAAGCATTTTTCCTAGCTTTCTTCATTTATAGAATTATATCAAATCTTACTTGTAGTGACAAGTGACATTTTCAACAGGTGGGGTTGGGTTCTCCTACCAATCTGATGTTGTCTCTTTCAGATTGTTCTTTCTGAAAACGATCAAGTCTACAAACAGAAATGAGAAAATGCTTTAGTAAGTGTAACATTAATTATCAGATAGTCTATATATCTGAATTTCAAGAAAATTAGCTTTCGTGAAAAGCCAAGCTACCTTTTCAGGTATGTCGTTCTGCTGATCATAGATGGGTGTAAAATAGCCTTTTTTGACCATGGAGAGCATTCAGCCCAGATTTTCAAGGAACAAGCAGCCCTGTGAAAGCCGAAGGCTCTGCAGAGCTCAGTGTTTAGGGTAGAAAGGAGACAAGTGGATGTAGATGCAGTCATGTTGGCTTTCGTAGGTGACCGTGTACTTACAGCAATATGAGAAATATGTAGAAGAACTACAGGGAATCATTGATACTGGGGCATAGGATTTGCTCTGAGTTTCATGCAGCATGGCCAAGAGACAGAGTGGGAATAGAAGGCTGGAGGCTCCCAGAACCCTGTTCTCTCCTTATCTTCATAGGGTACAAACCTATCCCTTGGGATATAAACTTGGGAGTAAAATAAGCACCCTTGAGGTTACGGAGTTCACTGACTGTAGAATAATATAAGGTGAAGAACAGCTTTTTAGTTGAGAGAATTTTGTTGTGACAATTTCCTTCACGCTTCGATTTTGAAACAGAAATTGCTTTGTTGGGGTGAATCAAAATGAAAAGCATGCTGCTCTCATAACTGTCACCCCACTTTCCAGGAAGCAGCTGATTCCATCCACTCTTCATTCCCTGCTTACTTTTGTTACTTGCCAGATCCACACTAATAACTAAGAAGTGATTTAGAAGTATCTGTGATTAAAGCTCATTGCTCTTTAGAAAGGAGCCTGTCAGGGTACTTCTTGGGCCGTGGTAGCATCCTCGGAAGGACAAGAGCATCTCCTTGGTACCCGGAGCCCCTCAGATGTGGTCTGCCTCGGTCTCTGGAAGGACAGCAAAGGCAAGGGCAACAATATCTTGCCCCTCCTGCCCAACCAGTTCACAGGACACCCTCGGTGCTCACCCTCAGCTCTGCACACTGCAGAAGGTGGGCGAGTCCCTGCGCCGCACCTGGTGACCTCCTGCACGCTTGCAGGGCTGGCGCGCGCCCCAGGGAGCCCCGCAAGGCTGGGGGGGAGTGAGCCTCGGCCCGCCATCACTGCCTGGACTCACAGCTCGTTCTTCACCCACAGCTGGGTCCAGACAGACCTTTTTTTGGTCTGACTTTTGTATAAATTCTCGTTGCTGTAGCACTTCATCTGATGTGACTAACACGCATGGTTTTTCTCTGCTCTTTCCCCCGAGGAAGGCGGGGGGAGACTGGTGTGGGCAGTGCAGTGTTTCTGCTTCAGTCTGGTAATTTTAGAAACAAACTTAAAAACATATGTTCATTTCAGTTCGTTTATGTGACAGAGACAAGGTC
This sequence comes from Eurypyga helias, assembly GCF_000690775.1. Taxonomy (NCBI): domain Eukaryota; kingdom Metazoa; phylum Chordata; class Aves; order Eurypygiformes; family Eurypygidae; genus Eurypyga; species Eurypyga helias. Next base: position 27,272 of record NW_010248168.1, on the reverse strand, counting down.
GAAGAGATAGGCCTGGAAAGTGGAGCCGAAACCTCTCTCAGAGCTGGGCTGTGTTCAGGGATCCCATTACACGGAGTTTATTGCAGGCTGGTATTTAAATTCACTATTGCCTGTCGCATCATTGTATTTTTCCAGGTCCCTTTCTTTTAGAAATCTCTTCATTTTGCCTTTGCCTTTGTTCACTTTCTTAATTTGTTTTTTCCTTCAGGACAATTTCAATTTTGGAAATACCCTCTGTTCTGCAGAGATCATCATACATATAGAAACACATTTTTACAAATACTGATAGTCCCAACTTTCTACTTATCTAGATCCTCTCTGTGTTGCATGTTGTGCCTTTGCTCCACAATTCCCATCTAAATTCCTGCTACTGTTGAGGCAATCTGTACCCAAGAAATACATATGTGTTAATAAAGCAACAACTAGGGTTGGCAGGAGATGATGGTGGGGGATTTTCTCATGAAAAAGTCTGGATTGGCATGTCTGGCTTTCATTCTCCATCAAAGCAAAATGAGAGTTTTATAAAGGATGGTGGGAAGAAACATCAGGAGGGGAGCTTTAGGAGATAAAGCCCTGTCTGGTGGAAAGGGAGGTGAAGGGGCAACTGGCTTCAAGTCACAGCTTGGGTGGACCTGGATGTAGACCTGAAGCCCCTGCCTCTGTGACCTTGCTGGCTGGGGTGGATTCCTTCTTGACCAATGCTTAAAGGATCAGAAAGCGAGAGGAAAAATGAGAAAACAAATGTTGATTAACTTAATCATGAGAGGAGAGCACCTGGGGGTGATGTAGGAGACACAAATTCAAGCCTTTGCTGAAATCTGTTGCAATGAGGAATTAAACTTTCTCCTTCATGTTCTCCCCCGTAATCCCTGCGGCTGCCGGGGTCATCCTGCTTCTCACCAGCCAGACCTTCCCTGGGGCTGGGAACTTGCGGCAACTCCAGCCTTTCTCCTGGGAAAAAGTTTCTGTAAAGTGCTTCCCATCACTTCGAGGAATGTAAACGAGATTTGATGGAGACAGCTGTCATTTGGTTATACCTCTATACAACATCTTACATCGTCTTGGTGCAAATATAATTTGAAACTTGAATTAAAAAAAAAAGTAAATTGGGGGTTTTCTGAGGGGTTTTGGTTAACTTTTTCATTTTAGTACTGTGGTGATGCTATGGAAATGTGATTAGTGGGGTCAGGGAGCCTCTAAGCTGCCCATCTTTGTGGAAAAATGCTATGATTTTTTGATAGGGGCACACGGTTTTGACCACTCCTTTTCACTCTGCCTCCTTGTGATATTTAGTTAAATCTGATAGTGGAGATTTAGTTGTTAATTTTAATGGGAACAGGATACGGTGTATAAACCGTGATCAGTCCTCCACTAACTGAAAACTGGAAAACATCTACTCGACCACTTCTGAAACGTCTGGATGTAAGTAAAAGGGATCAGAGGCATGTTTGTTGCTTGGAAAATATATTTGCCACAGTGGACTAATAAACTTTCCCAGATTTTATTCCTTTAAAAAGTTAATTAAATAAGAGGTCAGACCCATTTTTAAACAAAGCTGTCTGAATTTAACATTAACAGAAAGCTTCAGGGGCTTTTACAGTTTTTTTTCCCTGTGGCTGAGCACCGGTATAGTTGCTTTTTAGAAAATTTAGTGCATATGATTCTTTTTTATTAGAAAATAAACAGAAAACACATGTCAAGCAACGGTTTCAAAAGGTCCTTGCTGCAGTATCAGTGCTAGAGCTGTGCAAGAGCCTCCTAATGAAATGGGAAAGCAGACAAGTTGTTTTCAGACACTTTGGTATAAAGTCGCAGCTCTGGCCAGCTTAGTGAAAGGTTTATGAATGTTCTGGGGAGTCTCTCCTATGTTTAATGAACCTAAACTGATTTTTTTGCTGCTACTTTGAAACCAGGTGAAACTCAATAGCTTGAGGATTCAAACAAACATAAAAGAAGAGAAAGGAACACTCCTAGGATGGGAAAACTCGTAGAGACACCTGCAAAACCCAAAGCAGCTGCTTTTTGTGTTGCACAAGCAGGAACGCTGGGCAGGGAGCAGTGGGAGTATTCATCTTCCAGACTTTTGGGCACGACATCCCACTCGCTCTCCTCCTACCCTAGGGCTGATGTCGTGCTATTCACGTTTTCTGCCTGCACGAGGGGTCTATGAGGCCCATGATCCTCCTGCCGGGAGGTACCAGCTCTGCCTGCGGACCCAAGATGAGTTACCTCTTTTGTGAAGAGTTTTGCCATGACTGTGCCGGGTTTAGTGTGGGCTAACACCCTGCTTTTTGGGTAGAACCTGCAGCCCAGGTATCATCACTCAAAGCTGGCGTGGCTGTCTCTGTAGTGTTTCACATCCCCGCGCCCTGTGCTCCTTCGCTTTTTATATAGCGTGGCTCACACATGATATCATTTTACTAGAACAACACTTCTTAGATGCTGCTGTAACTAGAGATAGCCTGACCTTACAGTCATATGCTGGCTATTTCTCGTGCCAAAACAAAAAGGTAAGGAAATAAAAACGAAAAGGATAGAGCAATCACTGGGTATGCATTTGCATTTCTTTCTCATGAGCCTGTAAATAATCTGGTTCGTAGCAGTGTTTCCGGTCAGGGTTTCTGCTTTGGTTCTGCTTGGCAAGTGGCTCTGAAGAAGCTTAGGGGTTTTATTTACTCTTTCAGAAGAGAGAGAAGAAAGGCAAGAGGAGGGTGATTGGGCTGCTGTGAGGCTGGTGAAGCTGCAGCGCACAGGGGACTGGCTGGAAGCACGGCTCACTCTTTATGTTGTACTTAGGGAGAAAGTGAGGTTCCCAGACAGGATGGACAGCAGCAGAGAAAGAAAGGAAAGCAGGAAAAATCCTCTGTAGTCACATGGCCAGGTTTTTCTTGGGCTGGCCTTCAGCCCCCTGTCCCCATCACCTTTCCTTAGGCAAGGCTGGCTCTCTAGGGTTATGTAAAAGAGAGCTACACCCTTTTAATTAAAGCTGTGTGAGCAGGTTTCCAGTAAACTAGTGCAAGTGCCTGTACTCTTAATTCAGCATGAAGTTGGATTAGTTTGGTTTTTTAATAATTAACATTTTAGTCATTGTTGTTGTTGTTATTATTTTTTATATATATGTTATTATTATTATAAAATACTTGACTGAAATCAATACATCATTTAAACAACTGCTCAAAAAAGTGCGTGGTACAGTGTTTAAATGTGTAGAAAATCATGCCTGGACAAAGCTTGATAAACTGTAGTTCCTTTCCAGGAAGGTGAAGAGGAAGAGTCTTCCCTTGAACCAGGTCTTCTGGACCTGGTTTTGCAGAGTGATCCCCAGGCACTCTCTGCTGTCTCTCACTGTACCCAGGCTCCTTCCCGCTGTATCAGTGTGTGGTCCCTTATAGCAGGGTTTTAGCTGGTGGCCTCTTAAAGAACAAATGCATGCTTCTCCACAGAAATAAGCAAGGATGGGAGCATGAAAATTTCCGACACTTGAAATTTTATTTCAGTGTTCAGATTATAGAAATTGTATTTTTCTTAAGTAGCTAAGAGACTGTCGGGGCTGAATGAAAATCGCTGGAACGTTAGCTTGTATGGGAGAGTGGCTTCTTGCGTGTCCCACCAGATGAGAAGGCCTCGTGATAGCCCCAAAGCTCTTCTGAGAACCCCTGCCAAAGGGACAGGGCTTTTGTAACAGCTGCCTCTTGGCTATAGGAGAGCTCATTTCTCTGAGAAGCAGAGCCCTTTTCTCGCCCACTCTGTCTTTGAACCAAACAGCATGAAACGATGTCGTATGACTTCCCAAGTTTTGTGATACGCATGGGCGACTTCACCAGCATTGTTCACGCGAAGCGGTCGGGTAAGTGGAGGGACTTTGCGTGCAGCTCCTTCCCTCTGAATTGTCCCATGGTGGCCCGTCCCACCAGACCACCCCGGCGGGTGAATAAACAGCAGCCCTTCATTAAGGCAAAACAGAGATCCGGTGCTGGCCATAGGAAGTAAAAGCCCCGAAGCACACTGCGGTAGCCTTGTTCCCCCTCTACAAAGCTGCTCTCTGTTAAACTATGGTATCGGCCCACACTGGCGTACAAATGCCTTTCGTTAGGGTTTGCACACTGTGTTATATGAGGCTGCAGTTAAAAAGCAAGTGAACAAAACCTGCTTGTGTTAATTTACTGTTTAATGGTATTGGAAGCGAGTTTAATCAGGAAAAAAATGATTGGGGTGGTTATGCCTAACTGCAGTGGTGGAAGGAGCGGGACGCTGGGGCACTGTGGTGGTGGTTTTACAAGTGACCTCGAAGGAGATGGATTATTTGCAAAATCTCAGCCTGACATGACTTTCCCAGAACACAGCCTGCTCCTAAGACACAGATCCCTCCATATTTAATAAGGTGTTAAAGCAGAACTTGAAATGTTCATTCACATTCCCCTGTTCTGGATCATTTCATTGACCATCTGGTGCCTTTTTTTTTTTTTTTTAAGACACTTTTGCATCCTGCACATTACTTTCTACTTACCCTTTGGGCCCCAGTTTGGCAGAGTGCCTGGGAATGTGCTTGGTGTCCTGGTCCTTCCTAACTCAGCAAAACACTGAAGACGGTGAGTAACGATAAGCTGTCATGTTTCTGTTCCCACCTCACCAGGAGAGCCTCATCCTACCAGCTGCTAGAGCGGCCTTTGGTGGGAAGGTGGGAGAAGGATGTGAGAGTTTATACAAACAGTGCTTTTATTCCCAGGGTGGTTTTTAACACTTGTTTTGGTGGCTCGCTCAGATTTGCATACTTGAATGCTGATAGCAGCCTGGCATCAAGGTGGTAGGAGAGAGAACTGTTGAAAGAAAGAAATAATTCCTTTCATGGGTCCAAGGAGAGTTACTCTCTGACACTGAGAACTGAAAGACTTCCTAGCTGAGCCTCTGTTTCCCCTGTGTGTTAATGGTACAGTTACAAATATAGCTGGGTTTTGTGGTGTGAAAATTCAGTTCATTTGCTTAGCTGGAGGAAAAGCAGAAACTCTACTCTTTCTGAAGTGGCCAAAGCAAAAGGCCATGTTTTAGCCTGAAGAAGAGCAGGCAGCTATAGAGAATGTCTGCTGGAAAGTGAAACCCAAGAAACTGCACTGAACGAACACTAAATTACATATATTTTTGCTATGCACGGATGTGATTGAGAAAGAGAGGAAGGATGGATCTGCTATCAACTGTATTCAGTTTAGGAATGCATGCAGAGGAGGCTGTAGTTACAGACTGATTTAGGAGTGAGTTTAAGTCTGGTGAAGGAACACGATGTAAATGGCTGTGGGTGCAGGTTTTTCACATGGGACAGCAGCCCTGCCACCAGTGCTGTCGCGCTGGTCACCCTAAGCCAGCAAAGCTGCGCTACCTCCAAGCGGCACAGGCTAAGGCGGCAGAGCCCTTTTCCATCGGCACCGCTGCATCTTCCATCCAACTTTTGCCAAGAAAGATATTTTAGTGAAAGGATTCCCCTGCTCTGATCGGCCCTTGCTATGCTGGCACAACACTGCTGTGTAAATTAACTAATAAGCTCAGCGAGCTCACTGTTTCAAGTTTAGTTTGTTTAAATGGCCTTTTACAGTGGTGTGAGCATACTTTGCTTTTAAACTGAATCTTTTTATTGTACTTCTCTGCATGTCTTTGGCTTTGTCATGTTGATGAAGTTCTTGTTTGATTTATTTAGCCAATGCATTTTGGCTACCACTACGTTGTCCTCTGCTCCAAGAGGCCTCTTTGATTCAGGTGCTACCACAGCTTTTCTAGGAAGCAAGCCAGGATTTTTCTGGTCATCAGAGTGGATTTGCATTTGTTCACTGGTGTTCTTCTTCCCGAATCTCTGTTCATATTACGTTACCACCTGCACATGTCCCGTTTTCGTGGTGCCCAGAAGATGATGCCTCTGTGAGCTTGGGGTCTGTGTGTGGGACAAAAAGCCCCAGAGAAAGTGGCTAGAGATTGCTATAAAGATCTCAATATTGT
>NW_010248168.1:19681-21272 GCF_000690775.1 Eurypyga helias | reverse complement strand
TGTAGATCCTCCTACATGCTGAAGCAGGGAATCCATGTGAAAGTATCTTCACTCCATGTGTGTTTATTATCAAAGTCCTTCAGGTTTTGTTTAACTATTTTGATGTGTCCAGTTTCTTATCTGATGCCTTCTGGTTACCTTTCTGATTCAGGGACAAAGTCCAAAGAAAGATTGGCATCTACTTGTGGAGGGTGGAGTTGGCAGAGAAATGGGTTAGCTCTGCCCCCTTTTTGATCGGAAGGTTGTCCTTGTAAAATAACCCCAGCTGAGGTCTGAAAGAAGAAGGCTTCCTACATCTCCTGCAACTTCTATTGGCACAATCCCCAGAAGAAATATATCTCATTTTAAATTAGAGAGGCAAGACGGCTCCCACTGTGGAGCTGTGCTACCACAGGTGATGAGGCGGTGGGCCATGTTCAAAAGGAGAATCAACTGCACGCAAATGTCTCTTGGGGCTGCTTTCATGACCTGCCCTCAAGGACGTCCAAGGTTGGAGGTCCTTCATCATCCCCAGGTACTCCATTCCATCATCCTTATTGCTGGAAAACAGGTCCTCATGCTTCACCTGAATCTCCCTTCCTATGACTTAAATGCTATTACTTTTTGCCCTAACCCACCAAACCGGGTACTCTGTCTGCATTAATGTAGAGTGTTTGTATTTCTGAGAGAGCACAGAAACAAGAAAGTTAACTCACACCTTGGCAGGTGACTTACAAGCCTTTCTGACTGAACAGGGGCTTGACTGGAGGACAAAAAACTCCACTCATACAGTAACTGTACAGTTTTAAAAAACCCAAGGATGTCCAGTCTCGTAGTATTTAATGAGTGGCAATGCTTGGATCCTATGAAAGGAATATACAAGGATTTATTACAAAGAGCTTGTGTTAGTACGCGCTTGCGATCTGCCATTGGGCAGGAGCAGGGAACAGTGGTAATTCTGCAACCTCTGTCAGTTTATTGTTGAGCAACCACAGGTACAGACCAGAGTCAACAGTGAGCTACCTGAGCACAGCAAGACAGCAGATGATCTTGTGGTGATTATTAATGGGATATTTATAATTGTGTCCAGGTAATTAGCATGTTGAGTTATTCACAATATTCCCTGCTGGTAGAAAGAATATTGCACTTATGTTAATGAGGGGGGGAAATGTATTGGGAGGAGGTTAATGGTGGTTGTTTTAACTGGAGACCAGAAAGAAAATCCTCCCCAGGGTCATTTACTGTTCTGACACTCTGCCAGGGCAGAGTTTACCTCAGGCTCTCAACTGCTCCCTCTATTCCAGCTTGAAATGCCTGAAGTGATGGTAATGATGTCATTCTTGTGAGCTATGACGTAAAGGTGCAAGTGAGCATCAAGACAGCTCTCAAACAGGCAAGTCTCCTTGAGAACCAGGTTAACACCTCTTAGAGTACCTAAACAACCCACTGGAGGTGGCCATGCAACAGCGGATTTTTCACCAAAGCTGCAGGAAAAGCAGTGCTTTTGTATAGCATTCTGTGGCCATTGCTTTGATTCTGAAAAATTCATTAAAAAAAAAAATCCTAGTGATCTGAATTAAGCTGAATAGGCAGATTGCAGATACCCAGAAGG
>NW_010248168.1:15598-19665 GCF_000690775.1 Eurypyga helias | reverse complement strand
AGTGCGGATACTGTGGTCAGACAGCCGGGCCACAGGCCAGGTCATGCCTCCCAAACATATTTTATCTAACCTCATGTCACAGGCAGGATGTGGGGAATGTAAGATTTTCTCTTCTGAAGGGTAAGGGCCATTCACAGAGGGCATGGACTGGCACCACTGCCTCGACAGCAGCTCTGCCTTACACCAGCTGAACCTCGGCTTCTTAATTAGGGTATCAGAGGAAATTTCCAGATCTGCCAGGATCAGGATTGGTGCAGATCCACCTTGGTGGCTTTCCCCAGGCAGCTGAGAAGGGGAAGGCGGGCTGTGACCAGGCCTGAATGGACCCATTCTTCTCAGCCGATTGCTAGCGCTGAAGGTATGTCTCCGCTCGGCAAAGGCGGGGTGTGACTCTTGGCACATAGATCACGGGTGCAGCTAACGTGGTCTACAAACTGCGACGCTGGAGGTAGAATCATAGAATCATAGAACGGTTTGGGTTGGAAGGGACCTCAAAGATCATCTAGTTCCAACCTCCCTGCCATGGGCAGGGACACCTTCCACTAGACCAGGTTGCTCAAAGCCACATCCAGCCTGGCCTTGAAGACAGCCAGGGATGGGGCAGAGTAGAGTCGAGTCCCCGGAGAGTCCTTGTGCAGGCCGCTTGCACTCCTACGCCTGTGCTGCGCTGCCTTGCCTGCTAGTACTCATAAAGTGGCTGGCAGAAGCCCTGCAGAAACACCTCTGCTCGGTTGGCTGGAGCTAAGGGGACGTCTAGTGGTGGCATTTTTAAGATCCAGATTTCCATATAACTAGAGGCATCTAGCTGCAGCTTCCTCGAAAGCAATTTCATGAAGGGCAGAGGCAGCAGTAGGATTAAAGGTGCCTTGTGTCCTGTTTCCCTTGCAAAAGAAACTCCCAACATTAATTACTGGAACTTCAGCTCTAATTCTCTCTGTGGGAATCCCTGTGACAGTAGTAGGACTTCCAACTGCAAAATAGGTCTAACTGGTGCAAAACTACTGTCTTCCTGACTTGGCGTGATGGGTTTTATACGGCCTCAGCCTCTGCACATGGAGACCCAAGACCATAATCAAAAGTAATTAAAACTTTGTAATTTGAATTTTGTATGTGAATACACAGAATATGTAAGAATTAATGACTTGGATAGTGCAGTGAGACACCGCTGTATGACAGAGACATGAGGAAATTGGTTGCTGATTTCTCAGTATAGCGCATTGTTTTTCTCCGTCATGTTTCACCCCCCTTTGGACAATGGCTGGGGCCTTAACACGGGGTAAAACTGAAAGAGACAACACTGTATTGCCCTTATTCACATGCTTATATCCTGCTGTGACTAAAGCAAATATATGTAACTACAGGCAGCAATGCAAGACAGTACAGTGAATAAGTACTGAAGGGAGATTAAAAGAGGATCACTTATATCAGCCTATGTCCTTTTAGGTTTTACAAAGATTTTTCTCGGTAAATATTATGCAGCTGATAGTAGGTTTGCTCTGAGGGCATGTGCTTGCAGAAGGACAACTCTCTGGCAAAACAATCTCTTGGGGCTGTGCCGATAATCAGTAGAGAAACTCAGGTGCAGCTCCCAAAGGGATGGTCCTCCCTGATGAGGATCATTGCAACAGGCAGACGTGGTAATGTATTGCTAAACTGCCTCCTCTTTCTCTTCACTCTGCGAAATGCATCGTTTCCTCAATGTAAAGAAATTGATCACTTATTTTTCAGGCTATTAAACCAAATGCAATGTACGCATGCCCCCCACTGTGTGTTCTGGAATTGCTGCTGCTGCAATCACAGCAGAAAAGGATTCCACTGCTGCTGTTGATGTGTTTTACTTGTGACAAGTTATTAGACAAAACTGCCTCTTGTTCTTGGAGTTTTTTTAAGGAACAGGGCAACTTCTACTCCAGCTCCTTAGATACTTTTCTTTTCTGAACCCCAGAATCAGTTTCTTTGAATGTCTCTTTGCTATTTCTCAATAATTCTTTCTCCCTTTTTTTCCCTTTCTTTCTCCTAGCATGAGTCTTTTTCCCTCCTCAAGCCGGTGACCAGCAGAAAGACCTTGAGTAGTAATCTTTCATCCTTAACCATCTAATCTGTTTAGCCCAGACTTTTCTCTGCCTTTCTGGCCTGCGTGTGCTCAAGGCCAGTCATTACCTTGATTACAGAACAGCCCTCAGTGATGAAAGATCTGGTGCTGAGTGAGGAGCACAGGCAGAGCTCAGACACGTGCCCTTCTTTCAGACAAGCTTTTATGCCTCTATGCTTGAAGTCAAATGAAATTCCTCGTGTGGTGTAGTGAAGTGGTTTCCTTTTCCATGGATTCACAATGAAATCTGGTTTTGTTTTCAAATTCCTACCTTCTCACCTCCCAGATTTTCCAATTGTTTATCTTTTGTTTTTTGAAAATTTAGCTTGTTCTTATGTAATTCTTACCCATTCTTCCTTACTTAGACATTTGCCAAGACATATTAAAATCCACAAAGAACAGATCTGTGCGTGTGGGTACAATTTTTTTTTTCCCAGTGAGACTCTCCCTGCCTCTGCTGCACAAGTGTAAGTTGTTTCAGCTTCCTCAGTATCAGAGGGAGGGAGGGTGGGTGGAAGGTAGTGTGAAGTCCCAAGATTTCACTTTATTTTTCACTGTGCTGTGATTTTTCCAAGGCTTGTGAGGTACTGAAGGGCTCTGTGACAGGAAAAGAAAGCAAATGCCTTTTTGTTTTTATCAGCAAGTTCTGCGGGGATGCCTTTCCGCTGTGATATCCCGTCTTCTGGCCTTACCTCACTCATCCACACCAACGATCGCTACTTTGGGCTGCGCTGCAAACAGCAGACCCCTGAAAAAGACGAGGGTCCCTCTCATTTGGAAGAACGCTTCCATTTCCTACATACGTTCGGAGTGAATTTTGAAGTTGTTTTTCTGAAGGATTTTGTCATGTTTGACTTCGTGACATGCTGCAAATCAATTTGAATTTCCCAACTCCTTTGCAGCACATCACTCTATTTTCCACCTCTCACATTAGACCGGCGCTCGCCGGGTCCGATCGAGTGGTACGCGCTCGCACGATGGAAATCTTTTCTCCTTTCTCCTGCGATGTCTGCAGGGAGCGGGTACTCGGCGCGGGTGCGCTCGTGTGTGATGTGCGTGCATCATCGTGTCTGTGCTCGGGAATGATGCTCAGCCCGGGAGTGATTCTCAGCTCGGAGTGATGCTCAGCCCGGGAGTGATGCTCAGCTCGGAGTGATGCTCCGCTCGGAGTGATGCTCAGCGGTCTGTGGGCTTGCTCCTGCAGCATCCCTGCCCGTCCGTTCTCCCGTGGAGCAACAGTGCCAGCTGCTGGCTGCGGAGCCCTGCCCGGGCCGGACAACATCTCTGCGTGGGGGCTCCTCCTGGAAGTCAGTTCTGAGGGCAGCGGTCCTCAAAGCACAGCATCCCTTTGGTGAGGGTTTGGGTACTTCTCAGTAAGATCTCAGTTTGGGAGTACTTGTTTCCAGACCAAAACAACACCCCCTTATGCTCAGGTAAGCCCGTGCTGGTTACCTTTCGTTACGGTATTTCACTCATCTCAAAACTAATTGTTACTGTTGTTGTAAAGCTCTGGGTCTCTCCCGGTCTCCCAGGGCTGCCTGCTCCGAGGGAGGAAAAAGTTTTTGCTTTGAGCAACAAAGGGCCATGAAAGGTTTTTTCTTCCTCCCGGGGATTTTTTACTCGTTTGGCTGTGGCAGCAGTTTGCCAACTGCAAATCTGAGATGCTCATATGTGTTATGGCTGTGATAAGCGATGGGGAAAATGAGATGGTGCTTTACGTGTTTCTGCAGAGGGCATCGCACAGTGGTTTTGGCCAGAAAAAAGGGGAAGGAAAAAAAAAAGAATGTACAGGTGTGCATACAAGTTTCATTTTATTAGAATTTCAGTGAAATGCTTTAATAGAAAAAACACGGTTTTGGTTTTGGGTTTTTTTTTTTTTGGTTCCCTAAGAGAAATGTCAGATGGAAAAGACTGGTCTCTTTCTTTAAAAGTTCCCCGTGAGAAGTTGTTCTCCTTTTTGGTTTGCTCCATAACG
>NW_010248168.1:5502-15586 GCF_000690775.1 Eurypyga helias | reverse complement strand
TTTCCGTTTGTGGCCTGTGGCCTTTTGCTAGGGGGCTCCAATGTCTGCCAGAGGTGGCAAGAGAGGGGACACGCATGGGACATAGGAAACTGGGGAAGGCAAAGAAAAAGAAGGCGTGGGGGGGTGGGGGGGCGAAGCGGGATAAAGATTAGGAAAGCCTTGCAGAGAAAGGGGAATGAAGGTGAAAAGGTAACGCAAGTAATCTGGGAGAGATGATCGGGGAAGTTTGCAGAGGAAAAAAAAAGAAAAAAAGGAGGGAGGGGAGGAGACAAGCAGCCAAACAAACTGAAAGTGTTTGATGATGACTCAGGGTTTCTGTGGGTTTCTTGCACCTCCCAAAGGGCCATTTTCCACTTCTTCCCAGCCACAAATGTTCTTCATAATTTTTTTTGGAACAGAACACAAGAGGAAAACAAATAAATCAGCTATTCTTAAACTCAGAAGACAAGCCCAGGCTGAGGCACAGGTGGACTGCAGCCACACGAGGTCTTTAGGTTGAGGTGGGAGAACTTTGGCCACCCAACAGGTTTAGCACCACTTCCAGGCCTCTGTTACTCTTTCACTCATATGTTTATTTTTTTCCCCAATGCCTTCATAAGGAAATCTAAACTAGGCAGGAAAAAAAAAAAAAAAAAAAGAAAGGCATTTTGATGTTACCTTGAAAGACAGGAACATTAAAACTCTTTCTGTAACTCTGAAACTTCAGGTTATGGGGAGAGGTTTTTTTCAGTTGAAACTTATAAACCCCATGACAAAAGTAGCTCCCAGGCAGTCTCTCACTGGGTTAGCCCCTTCTGGGAAGACCCAAGGTGGCCCTGGGCATCCTTGGGGATGGGAGGGTCACTGCACTCTGCTTGGCAGAGGAGAAACTGCATGCAATTGCAGTGCTGCTTCAGTCGTGAGTCCTGAGGCAGCTGGGTGCTTTCCTAAATGTCAGGGGTGGGAAATAAAGGCAATTAAGGGACAACCTCAGTCAGTTTGTCAAGTGTCTGGTATCCTGATTTCTGGGGGTGCTGGGAATGGTTTGCAAGTGAAATTCAGGTCTTGTTTAACAGCTGAGAAAGCAGAAGCCAAGTAAACAAAAAAGGAATTTTTAATTTAAGAAATTTCATTTTTTCTAAACTAAACTCAGTATTTTCTGAGGTCCTGACGTGTTTGTTTGACTCTTCCTTGCAAACATGGCAATAGCCCAACCCTCTGCTGCTACTATAGTTTTCACTTATTTGCCTATATACTAGCCATGTCCCTCCTAGATACACTCACAGTCTTATTTCTTAACAGCCTGGAAAAGAAGAGTGAGGACAGCAGAAGCTATTCTAATTTCTAATTTGGCTCCTGCATGTAACCAGTTACATGGGTAAAAGCTATACCCAGTAGGAATGAGCCATATGTGACCCCAGACCTCATTAACTACACCCAAAACTGCTACTGTCCTGAGCTCAAAATGTTTAAGGAGTTTGGGATTCTTGTTTCTTAGCAAGTGCTTATGAATATTCCAGAAAATTATTGTAATTATTGTAATAGCTGTAGGCGGAGAAAGAAGCGGTTGAAGCAGATCAAAATGATAACTACATTATAGCAGATGTGTGCTGCAACCACCTGCAAGTGCCACTCAGTCGATTTCTCTCACAACCCATTTTTAACTGGCTTTTGTGGGAGGGGAAGAATGGGGTCATCAGTTTTCCTGGTTAAGTTGGTTTTCTATCCAGTGAAGCCAGTGCCAGACCTGACACAAAGAAGCATGCAGGGGGAGCAAAGTATAACCATCCCGTTTCAGTGACAGCAAGTTGTTAGGTTGACTTGAGGCACAACATGTAACATCACCTCAGTGTTTGGGAGACAGATAACCCAACCTTCCAAACCCCAGCCAATCCTCCTGGCCTTTTTCTCTCCCCATCTCTTCCCACACAGGACCCATACTGGTTTTGTACTTGCTGCCAGCAAGAGCACATTCATATATGAGGATAGATTTAATCTATTGACATTATGAATGTAACATATATAAAGTTCTATAATAAGAAATGTTATTATAATACTTGTGTTTACCATTTGGATATCACATGGTATTCAGCTGGATTCCTTCTTTGCATGTTCCTTACTTAAATCAGAGTTGCCATGTTTTACTTTAAATTGCTGAGTACAGAGAAGTTTTTATTTAGTGTTATAACCTCATTTCACAAAGGGTTTGGGTTTTTTTTATAAGAAATTGGTCATTTACATTGCTCATTAGAAGCCTTTCATGTGTGCCATTTTAACATTTTATTTGGGCCAATTATGGCTGAACCTATAAAATAACAGTTAAAATATGTTCATTAAAAATAAAGAGAAAATCACAGATTTGGTCAACAGCAGGAACTTATTTGAGTCAGTAAAGCCATGTCTAGAAGCTTGAGGGTGGGGACCTGGAAGTGACTGGAGAGCTACCAAGGGAAGCACAGTAACAATGGGAGATGTACAAGAATGGGACCATCCCTTTTGGGGGAGCTACTCCACTTGAAGAATCTCCACAACAAACTTTCTAAGGTTATTGACAATAATGTGCATGCCCTGAAGGAAGGAGAGATTAGGACGGGTTCTTTCCCACCAGCTTGACAGGAGGACTCAGTACTGCTGCCCACCTTTCACTGGAGACCTGCAGAAATCCTATGAAGTCCCACAATACGCTCTGACCTGTGAGTAGTTAAAAGACCACTCCTTGGGCTTTGTGTTTTACCACCTGCAACATTTTCCTTCCCAATGAAACAACTACCTGACAGCTCTGATTTGGACTCGGATGGTCTTACGTCTCCCTTCCTTGCCTGGAGCCACCCTTCCTTTCTTCCTTGAGTTTCTAGGGCTTGGTGTCTCCCTACCAGTGGTCCTGGACCTAACTTTCTCAACTAGGAGCACACAACTATGTGAGAAAAGCCATGCAACAAGGCATTGCTCATGGAGGAAATTGGAATTCTCTGAAATTGATTTCTTCAGTAAGTATGGGTCTGTTTCTAATGACAGTGTCTTGACTCTTTATTAATGATGTAAGTAATTGAGCTGGATGTCATGTCATTTATTATTTTTGTTTTAATTGAACAAAATTAAAATCTTTCCAGGACATGTGGTTACAATTTTCGAGTCCTGTTCTAACCATGTTCTGATTTATTTTACTTTCACACGGACATGTGTTCCTCCTAAGGCATATATTTCTCTGAATAAAGAAAGCGGGCTACATGTTTTATTATCCATGACAGGCCTTCACCACCGAGATAACCAGCCTCTTACTGTGAATAAATTATCTTTCCCCATGGTGAAGCAGGACGGAAGCTCTGCACCTAGAGGCAAGATAGAAGGCTGGGAAAGGCAGAGCGCTGTGACTCCCCATACCAGCCATGAGGTTTCCTCGGCAGGGTGGGATACTGTGGGGACAGGTGAGGAGGCTGTGTCTGCTGGGGCATTGGGGTGGCTGTCCCAGCGACCCAAGCTGGGTGGCGTGTGCATGGCAGCGGGGCTGGGAGCCGTGATGCTGCTAGATGTCCCTTGTCACCCCATTGAGGTAGGTGACTTGCCCTCATCCACATGCTGTGGGTATGTATAGTGTTATAAAGCAATCAGTGTTTAAAGTGTTAAACATGGAGAGAAGTTGTGGCTGCCTTAAGGAAAAAGTCTTGTATTGGCCTGCGAGGTAGTGTTGTGGGGTAATAAGGAGAAAGCTGCTTCTTTAGCCTATTTTCACTTAATTTCTCAGTGAAAGAAACTCTGTCTTAGGGAGGTTTTTTGTTCTTAAGTGGTATTTCCATCAGGGCCAATCAAAATTTCCTGGTGCAAAGAAGTCACACTAAGAAATGTTGATTTGGTGAGCCTAACACTGTAGCTTGGGCTAATTTTTGCCAACTCTGGCACAGGTGTGTGAGGCAGAGTGCTGGCAGCATCAGCAGAGCTGGTGGGGAAGGGGGCCAAGTAGGTGTGGAATTTCCTTGCACCTTCTAAGTGATTTTTGGCATTTTAGGCACATTTTTATTGAAAAAGTCCGGAAAAAGAGGTCACTTCTGTGAAGAGCTGCTGGACCCAAACCAACTCTGAGGGGGAAGAATACACATGATGGGAAAGAAATTGGTCTCAATTTCAGACAGTAGCCAAAGAAATAATAAATAAAACCTTTCCTCCTCTTTGCAGGCTGCTGGGGGGTCAGGAGATGACCTGTTTCATGTGAACTGGGAAAGCTGGAGCTGGCCATCACACAACCAGCCCAGTGGGGACAGCAGGAGCCTCATGCTAGGCTCTTTAGGGTGGTCCCCAGGGCCACCTCTCCCGTGTGGATCAGCTCAGGCTCAGCCCCTCCACCTCACTGGTGAAGTCGTAGCCCCAGAGGCTCACTGTACCCCTACAGAGAGGGGAAAGGGCTGGTGAGAGAGGGAGTAGCCCCTGAGGGAGGTGGGCTGGTGTAGGGAGAGCTAAGGGCAAGGGTCTGCAGGCTTTTGGGGTCAGTGCCTAAGGGGAGCACAGGGAAACCTCCCAAGCCTGCTCCAACCTCGCCTCCCAAAACCTCTCCTTACACTTCCTGGCTCCTGTCACCCAGCACACCCTGCCCCACACGGAGCTCACGCTGCTCGGCCGTGCGGTTGGTGTTTGCCAGGTGGCTTGACCATCCCTCTGTCCAGCTGTGCCAGTCCTGCCACATCACACGTGCCCTTGCCCCTCCAGGCCAGTCTGGCAGCTGGGCTAGGAGGGCAGCCTCCAGCAATGGGGATGTGCCAGCCTCTCCTATGGTCCTTAAAGAGTTAATTCCTCCCTGTGCCCTACTCGTGTCTGTGCTCTCACTGGAGTGGAAGCTGTGTTTCCATATGTCCCTAGCTCCCACGGCTGGCACCTTGGCGTGGACATCTGTGCTGCTCGGCATGCCTGTGCCCTTGCCAAGGCTCACCTGAAGTTGTGTTGGGCAACCCCTCCTGCTCCAGGTCTCCTGCGGTGCCCATGTGCCTTCTGCACATACCACCGCTGCATGTGTAGTGGGGTGTGTGTGCCCCTAAACTTCCTGGGAAGCAGCTATGCTGGCTTATCTGCCCGGATGATATCCAGCATGTTATGAGCATTTCTCGAATATAAGTAATAACTGACTGTGATCTGTTTCTTGGGATGTGCCGCTGTGGTGCGTGGTTGCACAAACCAAGCTGTTATGTATTCAGAGTCATATCTGCCTGCCTGAATGGCAGAAATGAAGCATTTGCTGTTTTCTACTCCATTTAAACCTATGGGAGCTTGTAGCACTCATCCTCCTCATGCACCAAGGTATCCACGTGCGCCGCTTGCCAACCGGAGACGTCTTCGCCAAGTATCATCTCAGCAAATCTCTTAATAACAGAGGGACTACACACAGATTATTGTGATCATAATTTGGCTGACATAGCCTTTATTACTAATGGTGATGCTGGAGATGGAAAACCCAGTTTGAGTCCCAGATCCCTGCTGGAAAGTAATAAAATAAAGAGGAACAAAATCTGTGAGTGTATTTGCTACTAAACCTTTGAAAAACACAAAAGTGGAACCCTGCCAGTGCTATTGCTGGCAATTTTTCAAAGTGGAGCCTCACTCCGAGGTAGGATTAGAAGTGGAAGTGCATTTTGTGTCTCTGACATTAGCATCATGTTGTTGTCTACAAAGGGAGGGTTTACAGTCATTTGGCATTTGTTGGTTCCTATTGTAATTATTGCGTGCTGCTCTTAGACCTTCGGAGTATTCTTGAACATCTTCTGATAACAGAACAGTTAGAAAATAACTTCAGGTATCGTAAAAAAAACTGGTGTCTATTTTGCTAACGCAAAGAACTGTCAAAAGAAACGCTTCAGTGGAAGCGCTCTTATAAAAATAGAGCGGTGTTGTCGTTTTTCTTTGTTGAGAACATTGGCGAAGGGAGGCTGGCTTTTACATACTCTCTTTTGTTCGTCCCTGGGCAATGGCAGAACTGACAGCTAAATTCCGGTGGCAGAAAATTCTCCTCTGGTGGTAGCTCAGAATGATATAATATGATGTATAAACATCACCAAAAAGGAAAAAAAAAATCCCTAACCCATAGCTTGGATTTTGAATACCTGCATGAGGCTCCAGTACTAAGAAATGAGCCTGCAGTACTAAGAATACAGAAAAAGCTCCTACAATTTTTTAAACATAGAAAGGGCCGCTTGATAAAATCAGTAGCAAATAAAAGAGGAATGTAAATGTAATTTTAAATTATTTATTTCACTCCCTTTCTTTTTTCATGTTAATATATTCTTGGCTCCTACTTCCCAACCACACACTAATTATAGATGTAAGAAAACCTAACTTTTTCCTGTGCTAATTAAACTGTATGTCACATAGACATTTGGGGAGAATTTCCCATGCTTTCCAGTGTGAATAGAAAGAAAGAACAGTGGTGCTCACTTTAAACTGGATTTTTTTTTTTTCTAGCACCTTGCAAAAAGGCTTCATTGTATTTTGATTAATCCCTGCTTGGTCCACCTCGGATGTTTCCATGGAAACAGAATTTTTTTCCTTGATGGCAACTGTTAGGCTCGGGAAGGCTCCTCGCTGCACAAAACCACACCAGCTCCTAAAGAACTACTTGCTGGAAATTTAATGTGCATAAACAAAACTCCCAAATTCCTCCTTAGTATTATTGTTGTCAATGCTAATAGAGAACTGTTTTCTTAATGGTACACAGTGGTGCCTTTTCACTCCACAAGAAAACAGAGTAACAGTCATATTCTTTCCACTGCAAGAGAGCACCTTTCCTGGTTTAGAAAAAATTACCCTACAAACCTTCCAAAATTAAATTTTAAGAGTTCTGATGTGTGAATGTTATTTAATACTGGATCCAGATAATTTGACTTAATGGCTGCTAAAATTTAATTAACTATGTTTTGCAGATTTGCAATAATTTGAACTAACTATTCTTGTGTGCCACAATTTGAGTCGTGGAAGGTTGGTGGTTTTTTTGTTTGTGGGTTTTTTTGTTTGTTTTGTTTTGTTCCCTCCCCCCCCAAGGAAAAGAAAAAATCTCTACATGCCTGCTACTGTGATATTTGGAATAGGTTTTGAAAATCAACCAACAGAGGGAGCATTTGTGTGGTATTATTAATTTAACTAAGTGGTTGGAAGCATTACTATCGTTTCTCCTAATATTTTTGGACAGCATATTTGTTTTGCAAAATTATTAGAATCCTTGGTCATTTATAAAAATAGAAAATGTTTTGGTTTGGAGTATTTTAGTTTTCAAAAAATCCAATCTCAACTTTTGCTGACAGCACAAAGAGCTATTTTAAATTGATTGTCAGGTTTATTGTTTGGAAAACTAGAGGTTTTAGACCACAGAGTATTTGTTATTTTTGTTTAAAAACAATTATTTGTTAAAAATACATTGAGAAAACCAGATCAAACTGCTGTAATTTATATTTTCCTTTTATTACTGTGACATTTAGGAGTGCCACCCAGACTTCATGACCCCATCATACAAGAGTCCATAAAAATACAGAATGTAAATATTTTTATTACAATAATGCCCCAACACTAGTGGTTGTGTAAGTCAGGGCAGAGAGGAAAAAAAAAAATCAATTGACTTGCTCATAGTTTTTTTGTTTCATCTTTGTTCATCATGGCAGAGAATCTACCAAATGGAAGAACAAAAATCATTTTGAGAACAAAACAGTTTTCAAACTTCTTCCAAGGACATACTGAAAACAGAAATTATATATCAAACTAGAGAAATAGCCAGAAGCCTCAGGGGTTTTTGGTACCTCTTTTGTGTGTTCACTATTAGAATCTTAATAATAATAATAATAGTAATAATAGTAATAATATTTTGTACCCTATGCACTAATCTTTCCTCTTAAGCTTTTGGGGCACTGTTACTTTTAGCTACTGTGACTGCACTCTGTAATATTTCTCTATTGTTATCATGAGGTGTGAAGCAACTGCTGCTCTTCACAATGTCTCAGCAAGGCAGAGGCAGGTACCCGCCTGAATGACACGAGAGGCTGTGCCACACTGTGAACAGGACAGAAAAATGAAATAACTGGGGACCCTAGGACCTGGCTGCAACTACTTGAGTGAAACTTGATGTTGGTTTGGGGCTGAGCATCCCTCTTGGCTGGGACGTGATAGTGCTCAAAGTGGTTATGAAGTCAGGATTTGGTGGTGATGTACCGCAAGCTTGATTTTGGAGAGCTGTGTTGCCCAAAGTCCAGAGTTTCTTTGAAGATCATATGTTTTCTTTATAGGCGGGACTGCTTTGATGAGTGCTTGTTTTGAACCTCATGAGAATCACATGGTAGATACTTGGAGTAAGTAAGATCTTCTAGTTAGTACCATCTTTTTTTCTAGATATTGCTCTCCCTGCTGATTAAATTGGGATGTAACTATTTGTTTTGTCATTTGTCCCACCTCCTAGAATGACCGACCTCAGGAACCTGCAGTGTCTCAGACTCTTGGGGACAGAAAGACACAGAACTATATTAATGGCATTAACACTATCTTAAAATCAGGTGGGGAGCAGAAGAGTCTGCAGCACCGCCATGTGCAGCACAGGGAGAACCCTATTTATATGCCAGCAGGCTATTCTGGGTGTGCTAACACTGGGAGTGAGCAGCTGTGAGAAAAACAGAGAACGAGTGATAGTACACTCTGAAATGGAAATCGTAGCAAAGCGCCATATGTGTTGACTATGTAGTACCGCCAGCGCCCTCGTTTCAGTGCTCTGAAGAGATAGCTTCCAACTTGCTTGATGAATTGTCACAAAACTGCTATGCCACACGGCAACCTCCAGAAGTCTCTGGATGTGCAGCCGTTCTGACCTGTACATGGCACATGGGAAAACACCGGTCAGCAAAACTCAGTCTTGACCGTTGCTGGAAGACCAGGCAAGACCTGAAATATTTGCCGTCCTCATTGCAGAGCTCATTAAAAATGGATATATCATTCCCTAGAGGTGCAGCTTCCTAATTGTGAGGTTCTTATGTGAGCACCATGCAGATGGACTCCTGCTTGCAGGACTCACGTGTTCCAATGTTTATGTTCCCCTCTTAAAGCTTTAAAACAAATGTGAGAACAGAGTACATATTCCCTTCATGAGGCTGCTTTTCCACACGATTTGATTCTTTATTTTCCTACCGTGACACTGGTTATCGTCAGTCTCCTCTCAGTTTTGTTCTCGGGCTCTTTAAAGATTTGAGAAGCCCCCGTGAGCCTGTGTCTGTCTGTGCAATGGAGTAACTCCTGCCAAGCCCTGGCCACAGCAGTAATGCCACTGTGGCACGCGCATGTAGCCAAGGACATGCCAGGACTTGTGTTAGTGGAACCTGGGTTAGGCTTCCTAAAATTTTTGGATTAAGCAGGTTCCATTTATGCCTGTAAATAGAAGCCAGACTATTAAAAGCAGTTAGGGCTCTTTTATGGCCTCATCTCTCAAACCGCTCTGCATTTAACATGGCAAAACCTTGAAAATCCAGCTTTTTTTGAACAGTCTGGCTCCATCATGGTTCTAAGCCCTTCTTGGCATGGGAACTCCAGTCACCATCTTGGAGGAACTCGCTGCAGTCCTGGAGGTAACTGCGGCCATGTGTCCATCCCAGCATGGCCTCCCATGTTGCCTGGCCTGGAGGGCCAGCAGTGTGTGCTGCGGCCCTGTGGCAGCCATGGTCCTACTCCTGCTTCTCTTCTCCTTCCTTCCCCCTACAAATCCTGATGAAAATCACTCCTCAGATCAGGAGTTGCTCCCAGATACCATTGCTCCAAACACCACCATGCTTTCTGTTATTTCTTGTGTTGTAGAGTGCTGGGTGTGGGGTGCTTTGGGGATCAAACCAGGTTGTCTGTGCTGTTGCTGCCTCAGTGCTGGTCCGAGGGTTGTGTGGCTCCCATCAGCCACATCTGCCCATCTGAGGGGGTGCTCCAGGGAGGCCATTGTTTGTCAGTTCAAAGCTCCTTACGTGTATCATAGAATCACAGGATCGTTTGGGTTGGAAAGGATCTTAAAGATCATCTAGTTCCAACCTGGTCTAGTGGAAGGTGTCCCTGCCCATGGCAGGGGGGGTGGAACTAGATGGTCTTTAAGGTCCCTTCCAACCCAAACCCTTCT
>NW_010248168.1:0-5371 GCF_000690775.1 Eurypyga helias | reverse complement strand
CTTTCCCCCTTGTCCTGTCACTACAGGCCCTTGTAAAAAGTCCCTCCCAGCTTCCTTGTTGGCCCCTTCAGGTACTGGTGCCGGCAGCAAAGATAATGGACTTCATTCAACTCTACAAGAGTTATAAGCAAAGACCTTTATTCACAGCATCAACAAACATATAAGATTTGGTTTACATTCATTGGTTCATTGGCTTGTCCATGCGCTGCCCACACTCCTAAAACTAACATGTGATTGGCCTATTCTGTTCCACCTCAATTCCACCCCCATCCTGGGCAACTTCCCTTAGACCCTGTTTTACTGTTTTGCAACCGCACTACTTCCTTCTTTTATGCCTTCAAGGTGACTCCAAGGACGCAGCTATGTGCCTGCAGTCACGTACTACTTCAGGGCTATATAGTCGTGTCCACATTCTTCTAGAAATGTTCCTACGTAGTTCTATAAGGTCTCCGAAGAGCCATGGTGTGAGATGGGTGTGTTTAGAGGTGATGCTACATGTCTTGCACAACAAGAGGGCATCTGAAGACTGATGTCCTGCTGCGGCAATGTGAGGCCTGTGGAGGGGCCAACCCTGGGCTCGTCTGTCCTCCTGTAGGAGGTCGGGGAGAAGACTGCCCCTAACGTGGCCACTCAGGGTAAACTGGCTGTTCCCTCTTCAAAAAACCTGGGAGCACATGGACATACATACTGCCTGCATGCTCAGGATTCTGGAGTAACCTAGGCCAGAAGGATTTGATAGCTTTAGTGTTCCCCACTTGCCATCTTCATTAATGATTTCCTAGTTCAGGTTCATGTACTTGTACATAACACCAAAGTATGCATCTAATATCAGAGTTTTCCCAGCAACTCTGGTGTTCAATTAACCTTGTCAGTTTTGCTGTTTATTATCTTCTCAAAAAAATGCATGCATTTGTCTTGCATGTGGGAAACATGGGGGAGATGCCAGAGGAACTCATCGTGCCAATTTAGTCTTAAGGATTATTTGAAAGAAAAGTCAGTTTTGTGCTTTGGTTGCAGAATAAGGTGTGGATCAGAAGCAGCTAAGTCCTATTTTCAAAACTGAGATGTCTAAAGATGTCTAACGCTGTGTGTGTGTGTCTCACTGAGTATCTCTAGAAGGCAGGTACATAGAAATAGTAAAATTTCTAACAAATCTCAGGATCTAATGGTGCCGTGAGCAACTCAAGAGATTTTCAATTCTGTAATCAGTTTAGGCATCCAACTCCCACTGACTGTCGAGGTTGTGTGTCTTACTATGGCTGTTTAAAGGTCATGCTTAAAGGTTAAACACAAGAGGTTTACTCACTGGCGTTGATGAATTAGAGTAATTGGCCGTGATGATGCAACAGCAGCAGTGCACAGGAAGATTGTCAGTGGGAAGGTGCCCTGGATGAAGTTAAGCACAGGTTTTGGGGCCACAAATTTGGAGGACTCTGCAGATGCTGCTTTCATCTTAATTGGCTTCTTATTTGGGATTGTCATCTTCCAGCTGGTATAAACTCATCTTCACCTTGTGGTAATCCGAGGTGAAAACTAGGGCACTGAAACCAGCAACTGAGCAAGATTCCTCTTATGACTCAGATTTCTCTCACCTCGCCATGGGCAAAGAGCGCTGGTGCAAGAACAGTGGTTCCCAAAGAACCACAGTTCAGAGAGCTAAATTATAGGCACATGCACATAGTTGCGTGGTTAATCGTGAACGTGTTTTGAAAATGTTGCATAACGTAGTTACTAGCTTCTGTGCTGCAAACTCCTCAGGGAAATTGCTGCTGAATGAATGTACACATTAGCCATATGCCCATTGTATTTAATGTTTTGTTCAAGAAAAAATAGGTCAGGCGGTAATTTGACCTAAGTTCACAATTTGCTTATGGTTCATCAGGTTAGTCAGAACCTTATTTGGTGAACATTAAATCATAGTTATTTCAGGGCACATAATGGGATTTGTATGTTCTGACTGAAGGAAACAAGCCCCATGACTTTTTTTTGACACTGGTGATATATTCTACCCTGGCACCTTCAAAAGTAGGTAATGCTTTTTCATGCCTCCAACTCAAGAACCCTAAGGAATAATTAATTTTTCTAAGCATCCATCCTTTGAAAATTGGTTGCTTAAAAGTGCTGTGAGCTGAGTACCCAAACCAGCTTTGAATCAGAATAATTGAAGCCGAAAGGGACCTCTGGAATCATCATTCTTCAAAAGCTGTTGCCATGCCAGGGGAACGGAAATAGCTTACAGACCTCTTGGTGATGGTGCTTGAAAACACAGTGTATGTGAAGAAAAGAGAAATTACAACCTTAAGAAAAGGAAAGAAAAAAAAAAACATGGAAATTCTAAACACAAAATACAAGTGGACTTTGATCTGTTTAATTCCAAGCTTTCTTAAATGTTGGCTTATTCCAAATTCAGATTTTTTGACCTAGTTTTACCAAGTGGGTTTATGCACAAGTTCAGACACCTGGGAAAGTGACAGGTCTGGATCCTTGTTGCATTTCCCTTAGCCATCTTGCACTCAGCTACCTCTGCAGATCCTCACAACTGTGAATCATGGTTGTGTGCTCAAGGTCTTTCTTGTGCCTCAGGAACAACCTGTGGAAGTGCCTAACAGGGCACCAATGGGCCTTAACGAAGCTGATTAGCCCCACCTGGGGTCTCAACCACAGCATGAGCTGGGACCCATTTCAGCTCAGCCTGGGGTTGCTTGTTCTTTCCTTAGCTCTGCTGTGGGGTGGTGGTCTCCAGTTCCCTCTCCTAGGTAACTCCTTGTCTCGGCTCATCCATTGCTGAGCTGTAGACTGTCAGTGGACACCATTACCACTATTTTTCGGTGTTGTAGGCCCTTAGTGAGGGCCTAGGTGGTGTGACCTTTGTCTCCTACTTAATCCCTTCTAGGGGAGGCCTGCAGCTGTCTCTCTACCAGTTATAGGCTGATTCCTAATCCATTTTCCTCCAGGATGGTGATCTGGCTGCTACCTGCTATTACTTACCATGTAGGTCAGTAACTGCTTTTATACCCTATGCCTGAAATTTTTTAATGAAAAATAGACTGCTCTAATCTCCAATCCATATTGTTCTTGTGCCTTTTTTTTTTTTTCATCATAACCTGTATCTTTTACTGTATTTTGTGTTTCAATGGCTAATAGGTTAGTTTTAGTGCTCTGCTATCTGGTAGTTCATGCTTTATTGTGGAATCAAAGGGTTTTTTTCAGTGAATGGGGATTTCTGCATTTGGTCCCAAGGGTCAAACATCCTGGTTCTTTATTATTTTTTTTATTATTAGTGTAATGTGCATTTGTTGCCTTCTTTGTTGACAAGAAAATTTTCATCCAGTTGTGCCTAAATAAATTTCCTTCAATGTTAACTAGGTTAGCTTGGCACCATCTGAAATACTTTAAATAACGGGTTTTAATTAATTTTAAATAAAACTGATTTAATCTTTTGCAGCTCTAAAACTTCAAAACCAAATTCTATGTTTAACTTCAGTTTTAAAGATGCTTTTGTAATCAGAAGTCTAACTCAAATTCCAGGTTTTATTTTGCTTCTCATTTAGCTGGAAAATGTTATTGGGTGCCTATAATGTGTGTCTTTGATCCCAAGACAGTCATAAGCCACATGAAAGTTAATAGGCTTTCATGCCAAACATTCCTGTTTACACTTAAAAAAAAAAAGCGCTTATTTTTTTTTATAGAAAGCAGCAGCAAATAAAGGAGGGATTGCCGGAGGCTCTTGGCAGGACCAAGCAAACTTAGTGGCCTAGGTAATTTCCTTGACTAAGGATGTGATGCTTAGGTTGATGGCTTTGTAGGCTGAAGGTATGTCCACACAATATCCTGTAAAGATGGGCTTGGGCAGCACTTGTTGCCAGCAGGGAGCTGGCTGTGGTGTGGAGTTGCTGTAGGCTGTCAGATGTGGTACATGCCCGAGATGCTAAGCTCTGTCTCTTCCGCTGAGTTCGTATGTGGCTTGGGGGCTGCATGATCGCACGGTGCTGGTTTGGAGCAGGCTCAGAGAAGCTCCAGGGAGTGGCAGCATGGCTGCTGGCCATGCTCTTCTTGGGGCTGGGCTGGTGAGCCTATATGCTCTTTTTGTGTGTTTTGTTTTGGTGGGTATGTAAGATGCTGGTATTGTGAGGGAAAGGGCTGTGCTGAGGGCTGATGAGGCATTCTCCTGAGTGGTGAGAGAAGAGCACACCCAAAAGCTGGGTGTAGGATGGACTCACTGCAGCCCACTTACATCTAGGTCTTGGGGGAGACTGGGTTGTACTCAAGGAATGTGCAGAAAACTTAGGTGTTAACACTGAAGAAAGTGTGATTGTATGTAAACTGTGGTGTTTCAAGGGCATATCCTTTTTCCCTTGCCTTTGTGGCTCATCACAAGTTTTGTCAAGAAACAGACTTTCCAGCTGAAGGCTATTTTCCAATCTACCTTTTGGTATCTTCTTCAAGGCTTAAGGAGCCTGAGGACAATTCACATAAATTCATACTGAACAAAACTGTAGGGACCTTTTAACTTTATGACCCTGATCTCTGGAACTGCTGAAATTAAAGCTGGCAAAAGTGTGGCAAAGTGTTTCCAAATCTCTGATGCTTACATGCAGTATCTACCATCCTTGCTCATATGTGACAAGTGGTTTATTTTCCTGCATAATGGGAGCTCTTTGTTCATTAAGCGGTTTCCATAATAGCTGAAAAATGCTGTTTTCTTTTTCTTTCTCCCCCCTCCCCCAAGTAAAAAATATTTCTTGCATTTTTCATATTAGTTATACACTGTTAGTAGCATCAAGAGCACATCACTGAGCTATGAGAACATCTGTGACCAGAGACTGGGCATGGCCCAGCTGGCGCTGAGCTGGGTGGGAACAGCACCAGCACAGGCTCCACCTGTGTTCTGTCCCTTGTCCATTTGGGCACCCTGGCCAATGCAGGGCATGGGGTGGAAGAAAAGCATCGGTGCTGTTGAGGAACGATGTTTGCATGGGGAATGAGCATGTTGTGAACTGTTTGAGCTGGTCCTAACACTGAAAAGGAAAATAATGGTCAAGCCACAGTCTTAACCCACTGCAGGCAAAGGGGCCTTAGATTTGGTGGTGCAGTGGTCAGAACTACTTATGTTATAGCATCGAAAAAGGGCTAATGTTCTTTCTCCTGATAACATGAAGAGATACATAAATGCTCCTGCTGCTGAAGGCTGGGTGAATTATGCTGGCTGATTAAGGGGTTTTTACTCGAATTCCAGTTGTAATTGGGAAAATGAGTTTAGTTTGTCCTAGACCTATTTATTTCCACCATGCTTGGACTGAATCTTTTCTGGGGACACTTAAGAATATTTGTGTTCTATTAAATGTGTGGCTGTGTGGCGCGGTCGACACGC
>NW_010248167.1:10414-10881 GCF_000690775.1 Eurypyga helias | reverse complement strand
CAGGGCTAAACCATGATAGTTCTTTATGACACCCAACCTGGGGCTAGAGAGAGTATGTGTGAGCCAGGCTTAGGGCTTTGGTCAGGTTGTTCTGTGTGCTGCTGATGCTGGCAGCACACAGAACCTGACCCTACTTCTATCTGTACTTAATACTGTCATCTCTCTGGTACATCGTGAACTATCTTCTGGAGGCTTTCCATAATTACACCTCTCCCTTTTTCCCCTCAGGTACACAGCAGATAGAGGGGAGGTTATTTGGTGCTGGGGTGGATAAGGGAAATTTTTTTCATTTTTTTTTTCCCATTCCTCTCGGTCCAATGGCAAAGGCATACGAGTACTTTGGAAAATTTTCATGGGGTTGGGGTGACCTGTGGCTAAGGATTAGCTTGCTAGTAAATGTTCTAGTGGCTCTGAGTAGTTAAGGAAATGTTTGGGAACCATGCCCCACCCACTACCACTGACCGGGG
>NW_010248167.1:8541-10394 GCF_000690775.1 Eurypyga helias | reverse complement strand
TCCAGTTTCTGCCACACCATCCCCCATGCCTGCAACACTGCCTCCAATGCCTGCATCATCACCCTCAATGCTTCCATTATCTAGTATGGAATCCAGTATCTAAGAGAACTAGTGGTGATGGAGATTATTTATCAGGACCCAAACAACCCATGAGCATCTACCAACCCAGATGAAGTTAACAAATGCCTGCATCATCACCCTCAATGCTTCCATTATCTAGTATGGAATCCAGTATCTAAGAGAACTAGTGGTGATGGAGATTATTTATCAGGACCCAAACAACCCATGAGCATCTACCAACCCAGATGAAGTTAACAGAACTAGACCCATGTGGCAGAAGTTAATGTGGAGTGCACCACCCTCATATTCTAGCATGGTCTCAATAGTAACTTGGAGAGAGGATGAGGCACCAACTGCAGATGAGATGATTCACTGATTCTGAGAGTATGAGGAAAGTCCCTCCTCACTGATACAGGCCTATGTCTCAGCTGTGGAGAGACTGTCTCAAGAGTTTAAGGAACACCGAGAAGAGATTTTCCGCTCCCCACCTCCATGGGCCAGTTTCTTCTGATTCTGAGAGTATGAGGAAAGTCCCTCCTCACTGATACAGGCCTATGTCTCAGCTGTGGAGAGACTGTCTCAAGAGTTTAAGGAACACCGAGAAGAGATTTTCCGCTCCCCACCTCCATGGGCCAGTTTCTTAGCTATCAAACAAGTGTTCCTCTCCTCCAGGAAGGG
This sequence comes from Eurypyga helias, assembly GCF_000690775.1. NCBI lineage: Eukaryota > Metazoa > Chordata > Aves > Eurypygiformes > Eurypygidae > Eurypyga > Eurypyga helias. The sequence continues at coordinate 9,656 of NW_010248167.1, read as the reverse complement.
AGTACAACACATATCCCTCACGGAGTACCCTGTGGCTTTACCTGAGAGACCAAGGAGGGGACATGAGGAGGAGGGATGGAAAACCTACCTCTCTCCTGGAGGAACAAGTAAGCGAACTAAAAGGAAAAAGGTCTCCTAGTGAGGATTCTGCCAGAAAAGTTGCTGCTCCTGTATCTAAACGGGATGAACAATCTGACATGGCCAATAACCCTTTTCTCCAGGACATGAGTGAAGCACGTGAGTATTAGAGAGGCCCTGCCTCCAGAGAGGTGGAGGAAAGGGACAACCGTGTTTACCGGACTATGGGGATTCAAAGACTTGGCACATAAGAGCCACAGGAGTGTAAAGCTCTAGTAGACAGGGGTTCACAGTGTACCCTCATGACATCAAGCTATAGAGGGGTACAGCCAATCAGTTTTTCTGGTGTGACTGGGGCCTGTCGACAACTGACGCTGTTGGAGGCTGAAATAAGCCTGACTGGGAAGGAGTGGCAAAAACACCCCATTGTGACTGGCTCAGATGACCCGTTCATCCTTGGCATATACTGTCTCAAGAGTGGGTACTTTAAGGAGTCAAAAGCGTAAAGGTGGAGACCCCAGGTTGACCCCTAGGATTTTTGAGCCAGGGATACAGAGGATCTGAGGCCTGCTATACTCCAACCGAAAAAGAAACGCTGGCAACTTATGAAGGAGTTCGATCTGCCTCAGGAGTGGTTGGAACTGAAGCACAGCTCCTCCTGGCACCTTGACTACCAGTGCAGGGCTGGATGTTCAAAGGCAGAGTCTCTTCCACCCATCATGCTACTGATGCAACATGGAGTAAGTGGGTTTCCCTGATAACACAGTGATCTCACATAGGGAATCCCGGTTGCCCAGGAATCTTAAAAGTGGACTGGCCGGAGGGCAAAGAATTTGGAATGTCACCAGCGGAGGAAGTGATACGGGCTGAAGAAGACCCTTTGTACAACCAGTTACCGGAAAATGAGAAGCAATATGCCCCATTTACTGATGGGTCCTGCCGCATTGTAGGGAAGCATCGGCGGTGGAAAGCTGCTGTGTGGAGTCCCACATGACAAGTTGCAGAGACTGCTGAAGGCCAAGGTGAATCGAGTCAGT
>NW_010248167.1:0-8470 GCF_000690775.1 Eurypyga helias | reverse complement strand
GAAACATTGGAGGTGGAAAGCTGCTGTCCCACACAAGTTGCAGAGGCTGCTGAAGGCCAAGGTGAATCGAGTCACTTTGCAGAGGTAAAGGCCATCCAACTGGCTTTGAATGTTGCTAAAAAGTGAAATGGCCAGTGCTTTACCTCTACACTGACTCGTGGATATTGACAAATGCACTATGGCAGTGGCTACAGCAATGGAAACAGAGCAACTGGCAGCGCTGAGGCAAACCCATCTGGGCTGCTGCGCTATGGCAGGACATTGCTTCCCGTCTAGACAACCTGCTTGTCAAAGTGTGTCACGTAAATGCCCACATGCCCAAAAGCTGTGCTACTGAATCAACAGGTAGATCAAGACAATCAAGATCTTTGTCTTTTTATTAAGGTCCATTTGGGTGATGTCATTACCCCAGGGAGCTATCTGGAAAAGATTAATAATTCCATACACTGGAATTTGGAAAACAGTACAGAACCATGACAGCAAGATTATTCTACCTGTAAAGTGAATCAATGTCTTCCAGTAGTGAACTTTACCTTTTCACCTGAAGTGACTGCATGGCAACCCTTCAATTACAAAAGACAATACCGAACTAATGCTGACTATGTAATTTCCTCAAATGCTAGTGCCAGAAAATGTTATAATCCTTCTCTCATTAATACATGTTCTCCATGATTAACATATCAGTCTTGTTGTAGTAATACTTATAGTTTGTATGATTTTAGTAGTAGTGGTAATATAACCTTAGCTATACTTATTATCTTGGTTTGCATAAACTTTACAGAAATACAGAATAGGTCTGCATGGTCTGAATATATATATGTTTCACAGAATCATTCTCTTATTAATACTGATCACCTTGTCAAGATACTAGCTACTTGTGTTTCCGTTGCACAATGATATAAAAAAATGTACCAAATGTAGTGAAAATAGTTGATTACTGCTCATGATTGATTATTACTGCTATACTTATCCACCGCTGCAAATGGAACATAAACATCCAGACAATATCATACTGTGTGCTGACTGGATGTGATTCGATTATTGGTCTCATCCTGGGCATCTGGCCAATGTTCCAGGTGGGATTGATAATGGGAACATAGCAGTCTGCAAGTTCACAGGGTTTTTGCCAGAAAGACTTATGTAAGGTGTTTGTTACTTGCTATAAAAGCAGGAGACCCTCAGGATGACTTCTGAAGCCTCACCTTTGGGTGGATGCACCACGTAGGACTTTCCCAATTACTGCAGTTCTCCAGGGGCCAGCTGCCTAGGTGTTTTCCAGCTGATCTGTGAACCCGGATGATGGTTTTGAGGTGGTAATTGGTGATGCATACTTTTCTTAATCACTGCCTCACTGTACAGTAATGAACTGGTGCATCACTATCCTGCTTATCTTTCTAATTGGTGCATTGTTATTTTGCTTTTCCTTTCTTTGGATTGTTACTATTATATATATATATATAAAAGCATATTAATCTTTATATATTAAGATGGATTATGGGTTTTTACTTGGAATCCCACCATTCAGCAATACAAGACTAAAGAAATATGCCCTTTGTACATGGACTGAATGACTGTCTGCTAGAAAAGTCGTCTTACCTTTATTCTTAACTGTCCTTCACCTTTGAGATAGCTCTTGGCAATTTGCATAATAAGAAAATGTATAAATATGTAAAAATGTTTATAATATGCCACCTGATAAAATAAAAGCATTTTCGTATGGATAAGCAAGACAAGAAATAATAATTACAATACCAAATAATAGAAAAAATAATGCAAAACTAACCCAAGATCATTCAGTATCTATATCCGAAAGCCATATGAAAAATTTGCTGCAATCACCCATAGAATTTTTCCCTTTTTAACACAAACAATTTTTTTTCTTCAGAAACTCTTAGCTTTTTCTTACCAAGTGTACATGCAAGAAAAGGAAAAAGAAGAAATGGGAAGATTTAAGCAGTCAGAGAGAAATCAGATCTTCTTTGTTGATTTGAAAATCATAAACAACTTTTTCACACCCAACACCAGCTCTGCCTGCTAGATAAAACACTTATTTTTGAGCCCTGGATCTGACTAGCTCAAACATATCAGCCAACCTCAATATTTTATTCAGTATACAAGGAACTGACTTAACCACAGTGACTTTACCCAAAGGACTAAATGGTCCTTCCTTTGCCTCTTAGGAACACATTCTTCCCAACTGAGCCAACACGAACTGTAAATTATTAGGAACTATACTGACAAATTCATTGTTTGACTTAAACTTTCTTTCTAGTTCCTCATAAAATATTATTTCTTCTTTGCTTATCCCTCAATAAAATGTATGTTACTGCTCTTCTTCCTTTTTATCTTCATATTTGTTGTTGCTACCTTTGTACTTCATTGCTCTGGTTGCATTTAAGGGTCTTCCCAAGAGGAAGAATGGGACAAGACTCATTAATTTGGATATACTTCTTTCATTTCTTCATTTACCTAACATATACCTATAGGAATATGAAAGTGGATAGAAAAGTTATCTGTTTTGTAAGTTGAACTTTAATTGATGACCCTAATCTGAGAATGTGGTCAGAATCTCTATACTGTAAAGGAAAGAAAGTGATGACCCTAATCTGAGAATGTGGTCAGAATCTCTATACTGTAAAGGAAACAAAGTCTTTAAATTCAAGTCAATAGAGCATTTATTACAGAGATAGGAGGAATGGAACTAACATTTTAACATGATGGTATTTTATTCAGCTATCATTAATCATAATCAATATTCGGACATCATTAAGCAGTGTTGACTGAATGTGAGATGAGCTAGTCTCAGCTAACTCTTGTATCATATGCAAACTAAATTGGGGTTTTCAATAATCACTGTTTCTTAATGGTTAACAAAAGGTAATCCTGTATTGCCTGTGTCCTTTATGAGTCCCATAAATAACTAATTAACCTCTGTAACAAAAGTCAGCATTAAAACAGGGGGCAGTCTCCCTGTACAAATGATGAGCATCTAAGAAAAGATCTAGCAATGTGAAGCTTACATTCTTTTTTCCAGTATTGCCTACAGAAAATAAAAGCCTATTGACTCCACGTTAATATCCATTTAGTAATTTGCCACTTTTGTTTGTTTTAATATAGCACTCAGTTTTACAGTATAAAGGAATTAGGCAGTTTAGAAGTATGAATATTAAAACCCGATATAATTAAATCTGTAGCCTGAAACCTCTGTATAAAGCTATAATGACAAATTTAGTCCATATTTATTATGGTACACAAGGGACTTTAACTAGATCATTAGTTTATATGCCTTACTCAGTAGCGAAGTTCTAAAACTTCACATTTTGCATATTATTACATTATTCATTTTCCCAACTAGGCATAAAATAAGACTTCCCAAGAGTACAATATCCAATTCTTCAAAATATACAAAGATAGCAATAAAATTATTAGGTTACAACTCTTACATCTGTTCTTCTTGTCTGATTAAAATGTTCAAAAACAGAAAAAGAAAACATAGGTAACAAATATTTTTAACCCACATATCTTCTAAAAATTAAAAAAATTACTGAACCTTGTTTCCTCTGTTGCAAGTGCTACTGTCTTATCCTCGTTCCCACAGGTGTTTTAGATTATAATTTGACCATAGATTTAAAAATCAGTGACTCTCACTGGTAACATGGATTAGATGCTGTGAACTCACCAACACAGTTACTGAGAAAGACTGATGAAAAAAGTCAATGAGATTATTGTCTGTATGAACACATGGGTTTAAAAAAAACGATAAAATGTTATGCCTGTCAGTAGAAAATATAAAATGCTATTCTAAACCACTGCTCATCATTGCAAAATGCTGCCTGGTGTTTTCTTTATCAATTACACATTAAGAAATCTTTAATCCAGTGATGGACATGCACCAGTGCAGGTGACGCTGACAAATTATCCTTGGCACCGTCTCTGAACTCATAACACATTTCAAAGAAGACTACCTTGAATATAAAATGCATGAATTATTAAATCACAATTTCTACTGAGAAACTTAATTTTAGGGAGCATTATTAGGAAAATTATTATTTACTGAAAAATTAATATTTGAGAAAAATAAACATATTTAAATCTATTATTGTACTCACCTGGAACTATATGTTTCCTAAAATCCTGAAATTTAGTTTAAAAATGCCTAAAGAAATTGTTTAAATTACTATGGTCATAATGGTAGTGAATCAGCATTATTCAGCAAGGCGTTATTGGATGCCATTGTAGGTGTCTGTGGACAAATTAGGGGAGACGAAGTTACCAATGAGTGTTCCTTGAATCTTTCTGAACCAATCAAGTTTTCACCAATTGAGATACCATATCATGTTTCCAGTTTTCATCTGTCTTGAATGGCTGTATTTACTCTAGATGAAGATTACTCTGTATGTTCCCTTGACATATGCCTTCCAGATACATTTTATGACAATATCAAAAATGTCTTTTTTTTTTTATCATGACTGCTTCAGTTGCAAATTGAAACGTATGAAATAAAGAACTGCATAAGCTTGAATGTTCAAAACTCTTCCAGTTACTGAGTTGAATCCATGTAAAACCATCTTAGAAAATGTCCCCTGAACTTGCTCTTTTGAAGAAATATTCCAGCTGATAATGTGTGCAAAATAAATCTAAAGATGCTCCCATTAAATTATGATGGGGAAATATAATGGATGAGGAAAGAACTTAGAAGAATTTGAAAACTCTCACGTACAAGAAGGCTTTATGATAAAATATTCCTCTTTACAAGACTGTCTTTGACTTATATACTAATATGTTGAAAATCTACCTCATTCACCCAATCTGCAGGGGGAAAAAAGAGAAAGGGTAAAAAGTAAAAGAAACTGGCTTCATTACATTGTGTCCCTCGATAAATAAAAACTTGATCTGGCCTCTGTCCACTGCTGTTCTAAATGAGCTCAGTCAGTCTGGCCCATGTTTTCTCATTTCATTTTCTCAAGCCAAATGAGTACCATCTGCCATCACAAAGCTGTCACGCAATCAGTAATGGAAGATTTCTAAGGAATATAATGGCTGAAGAATGAATATATGACATTCCAGCTCCTATCTAGCAGAGAACAGCAACCCATTTGAAAAGAAACATCAGTAGTCTTCTCCCACTTCTCAGCAAGTGCACTGTAATACAAATCTTTATTTGGACTCAAGACGTTGACAGGTCAATTGAACAGAATAAGTCTAGTTTATGATACAGTTGTCAGAAGTGGTTAAAGCAGGAGTCTGTTTACTGGTGCCCTGAGATATTCCAACAATTTTTCTTGCAAACCTGCACCTTGAGGTTAATTACTTTACCAATATGAGTAAATGGCAAGCCATATTCCCATCTGTCTCCATTAGTTCCCCACTATTTCTCAATTTATGATGACTGGGGTCAAGGCTGTGGTACAAAAGAAGAACCAATAAAGCATGAATGGAATAATTTTGTGTTTATACAAATGTGGTAGCCATGGTATAAATACAGAAGAGACATTTTAGAAATGCATATTCTTTGCCTTGAAACCTCTGGGTGCTAACTGTATTTAGAGGAGTAAAAACCAAACACTAGCAATGAATAGTTCTTTCCATACTTATGTATCTTTAACAAAACCTGATATGTTCTGTGCAGCACTGTACTGCCCACTTGCACCCTGGCACAGGAATGAGAAAAGTTCTGAAAAGCCTATAACAGTTGATCCCTAGAAAGAAAAAAGAAAAATCTCTTTATTTTGGTACCCAGCTACAACATTACTGAAGCTTTTCTGCCCTTAAGAAACATTTCTTGCTATCTATATAGGAATTAATGATGGAATCCCTTAAAAGATGTTTAGCAGTCTGACTGATTTAAGAGGATCTCAAGGGACAAGACCTATTATATTTCTGTTTGTTCATTAAAATACTGTGAAGGTTTACTCCTATATTAAAAAGCATAGTTTTTGTCTTCTTTTTTAGTTTTAAATTTGGCCACAGTTATTTTCTATTCAAAATACTTAATATCTATAACAAATGACTTATGTAAAAAACTCAAGGAAAAATCTCCACCAGTTTCCCCAAACTGTAAATGAATATGCTAGATTGATAAATTATCCCTAATCTACTTGGTCTAAACAGTGGCAGTCTAAAAATAGAAGATAATATTTTGTCCATTTGCCATAAATGGCAGAATTATTCATTAATTAAACACTACAATAAAATCAATTTTGCAGCAAATGAGGCATAAAGCACACATTTTACCATAAGTGATTTAAAATAGAATGCAAGTAATAATGTTCTATTTTGTTTGTATAGTGCAAAAATTTTAATCCATGACATCCATCAGAAGCCACAGAAACCCATTTATGTGTAGCAAATCAATAAGTACATATACATATTAATTCCTGTATTATAGTCTACATAATGATGCATTTTCAGATTACTATATTAATTCCTAAGATCAGATCAAAAGCCAGCCAGTAAAGATGATGGCAAAAGTGTCAAAGAACAAAATTGACTATCAACCCTACTGTTTTCTTAGAAAGTCAGAAACTAAGGTTTGTACAATAGTTAACATTAAGAATCAATTTATATAAGTTGTTACTAGTTCTGTCATATCAAAAGAATTTTTTGCACTGTTACTCAGGACTGCAGAATATTTATCACTTCTTGTTTTGTGAAGATGCAAACTGAAATGCGGAGGCTTGAACAACTCAATTGCAAAATACTACTACCAACAAAATTACTTGTGTGCTGAACACTCATTGTGCCCTCCCGGGCCAAACTACTTACGACAACATCACTTACTTCAGCAATGCAGGAGGGCATAACAGTGGACACCCAAAAAGCAATAGTGTTGTTGCTCTATTGGATGCTTGTTGTGAAGGGGCATGTGAAGACTTAAGGTCCAATAAATGGTAACTTCTGACTTTACATAAATAGCTCATTATTAATATTCTATTCATACCTCTAATTCATAAATTGACAACAATGTAATAATTCAGTCAAAATATTTCCTTATTAATTATTCCTAATCTTGGGAATAGTAGAGAATCTTCTAATTTTTCTGACAAGTAACATAAGTTTCAAGAAGTAACATGTGGAAACACAGGAAAAAGGCAGTGGCAAAATTATTATCAGACACTAGTAATTTGTAATGCTTTTCCCTGTCAATGTACATAGAGTTGAATGTATTATGCTACAAGAGGAATACTGTCCTTTTATAAACTTTAGATGAAATGGCATCTTTGGGTATATCAGTGGGGGTCAGGAACCTAATGCACACAGAAGAAAAGTATTTTGAAAAAGAAATCTTGTTAATATATAAAACATTTGCGAACAATCATATACAGAACAGCCTTACAGTACATTGTGCCTAACAATCTCTGTCTTTGACAGGGTCTTTTTCAACAGACAGTATAAAACTTTTTTTAATCATTGAGCTCACAGTATCTCTTACTGAACAGAGAAAGGCAAAATGCAAGGAAAACCCCCCAAATTAAATAACTTAGTTCCTCTTCCCAGATCAGGGACACAGAGAAAGAAAATAGGAACAAATATATATGACGTGTATATACGTATGTATTTTTAAAAGCCTATTTATTTGCTGTGTAGTGCACAATGATTAGACCAGTTTACTAGCAGAACTCATTGCAAGCTTATATTGCATTCTGAAATGTGTCCTTGAACTGAGATTGCACACAGAAGTCAGAATATTTAGGATCATTCAGATTGTGGCACCAGAGCAGATTGTCTTGTCCAGCCTCCTGAATTTACTGCAAAGGCCTTATAATTTCAAAATATGTGTTTTAATTGCTTGAATATGAGGAGAGGAAAGCAACCTTCCCATCTCATCTGAAAAGAGCTTGCATATCACCAGTGGCGTAAGAAGTGGGTGAAAATTATCCCACAATTTGTCTATTAGGAAATTTCTGATCTTCTTACATTTTATATTTAGTGGGATTAATAAGGTTCTTTTACTGCAAAATTAATGGCAGCAGCATTACATCAAAATGCTCGAAAAAAGCTTTTTCGCCATTAGAATTTCTAAAAAAAAAACAATACAGAAGATAAAAGGAACAGTCCCTAAGAAAAACAAAACTAAAAAAAAATAAAAAAAGAAGAAAGGACAAATAATATACTCCTATTCTTGACACAGTTCCATTTTGTAATTTTTTTTTTCATTATTGGCCTTCTGACCGTATTTCACAAAATATTCTTCTGCTGGTAGTGTGGATGCTACATACTGATGTTGCTCTAACACTAAGGAAAAACAAAACCAAAGATACACCTAAAGATAATTGGGAAAGCAGAGAAGGGGAAAGATGGTTCATTCTGTACTTGCTTGGAGATAATTTTCCTTTTTTATGATGTAACAAAAAGAACAAACAAATATAGAATTCAAACAGATGGACTCTTCAATCTTTTAATAAAATCCAGATGGACTTCTGCAACAGAGGACTTCTGCATGTCGTTGTCCCACATGACATCCTTGTCT
>NW_010248166.1:0-8302 GCF_000690775.1 Eurypyga helias | reverse complement strand
GAGGGGGGGGGAGGGAGTGGGGCGGAATTCAACTGGAGATTCAAAATGTTCTATTCAGCAGACATTAAAATAACTCAAAATGTTGTTCTGTGTCTTTGATGTATGAAGCCTAAAGAAATGTGGCTGCCAACTTTATCTGCTTACTGAATCTTTATGATCTGATACATCCTAGAATGCAGAGTTCAAAAGATGTTTGCATTAAAGTATATAGGTAACCTAGGAATTGTCACACTTAAGCAGACCAGTTCCCCATTATCCTCCCTCCAAGTAAGTAAAGTGTTAGCTGCTTAAGAACAAGATTCTTGAGGTCATCAGTAGGAAAAGAGATGCATACTGTATGTAACTCATCCTGCAGGCTTGTTGCATCTAGCCATGGCTCTAGCCATGTCTATTAGAAGACTAAAAAGTTTTATTGTTATGAAAAAGTTATTTTTAAATTTTGCTAAGTTCTTTCATTGCATGAATCCCTATGATAAATACTTTTATGTTTAAATGACTCATTACAGAGGAAAAAAAAACAAACCCAAAACTTTTCTCCATGTAGGAGACTTTGCCTGTTCATAGAATCATAGAATCATAGGATCGTTTGAGTAGGAAGGAACCTTAAAGATCATCGAGTTCCAACCCCCCTGCCATGGGCAGGGACACCTTCCACTAGACCAGGTTGCTCCAAGCCTCATCCAGCCTGGCCTTGGACACTCCCAGGGATGGGGCATCCACAGCTTCTCTGGGCAACCTGTTCCAGTGCCTCACCACCCTCTCCGGGAAGAACTTCTTCCAGATATCTAATCTAAACCTCCACACTTTCAATTTAAACCCGTTACCCCTTGTCCTGTCACTACAGGCCTTTGTAAAAAGTCCCCCCCAGTTATCTTGTAGTCCCTTCAGGTACTGGAAGGTGCAATAACATCTCCCTGGAGCCTTCTCTTCTCCAGGCTGAACAACTTTCAGCCTAACTCTTTCAGCCTTTCATCGTAGCAGAGGTGCTCCAGCCCTCTGAGCATCTTCGTGGCTTCCTCTGGACTTGCTCCAACTGGTCTATATTCTTCTGATATTGAGGGCTCCACAGTTGGACGCAGCACTCCAGGTGAGGTCTCACCAGAGCAGAGTAGAGGGGCAGAATCCCCTCCCTCAACCTGCTGGCCACACTTCTCTGGATACAGCCCAGGATACGGTTGGGTTTCTGGGCTGCCAGCGCACACTACCGGCTCCTGGTCAGCTTTTCATCCACCAGTACCCCCAAGTCCTTCTCCTCAGGGCTGCTCTCTATCCACTCTCCACCCAGCCTGTACTTGTGCTTGGGATTGCCCCAACCCAGGTGCAGGACCTTGCACTTGGCCTTGTTGAACTCCATGCGGTTGGCAGTGGCCCACCTCTCCAGCCTGTCCAGGTCCCTCTGGATGGCATCCCTTCCCTCCAGCATGTCGACCGTGCCACACAGCTTGGTGTCGTCGGCAAACTTGCTGAGGGTGCACTCAATGCCGTCATCCATGTCACTGACAAAGATGTTAAACAGCACAGGTCCCAACCTGTCCCAACCGACCCCTGAGGAACGCCACTCATCACCAATCTCCACTCAGACACTGAGCCATTGACCACCACTCTCTGAATGTGACCATCCAGCCAGTTCTTCATTCATCGAGTGGTCGATCCATCAAATCCATGCCTCTCCAATTTAGAGACAAGTATGTTGTGCGATTCATTTTATCATATGTTCCATTCTGAACCTTCTTTAACGAGGAGCAGCTGTAGCTTAGGGACACTGAGACTAATAGAGTATGGCATAGATGCAACTTTTCAAGAGCTAAATAGTTTATTTAGTTGCTTCTTTGCTTTCGTATTCAAGCCCAGTTAATCAATGTGATCAGAGTAAAAGAAAGGAAGTCTGGACATGGACACTCAAAACAAACTCTATTTCTTTCTTCCTACTATATTCATTCTCTTTCTCTTCTATACATTCTATATGGTATTCCCCAGGATTCAGATGGTAGATTTGATGTGGTAAAATGTGCTATAGAGATGTCCATATTCAAAGCTAATTGGCTCTGTCTTTTCATTCATTCTTATTTTCTCATTCACTTTTCCTAAATGTTAAGATACTTTAAAGCATTTTAAAAAAGCTTTTGACATGCTCAGAGGATCTAACCAATGTCATTCTAGTTTTTTCATTATTTTAGGCATTTTTCCCTCTTATCATGCTTTTATTCTTGTGTGTTTCCCTGCACCCAACCCCTTTGTTATCAATCTTTAATATTTCTCTTCTTTTCATCATTTCCATGTCCCATTCTGTCTTTTTACCTAAGATCACTCCTCTTTCTATTGCAATGTTTTAATAAGCAGCAAAGTCCATGTATTTAATATCAAAAGAAAAAAAATATGGAATGAATAAATTACAAATTGGCCTTTGTGTTCCTTGACAAGAAAATCTCTTGCTTTTTATTAAAATCTACTGTCATGTGGAACTCTGACTTGTCTGAGCTCAGTAACTTTTTTCCCCCATAGCTTCCCTGCTCAGTTTTAGGAGTGAGAGTCTGGAAAAAAGTTTCATAGCTCTCCTGCACAGGAAGTATTTTTAGGCTTCTTGGCTACACTGGAAGTCTGAAAGTCTGAGAAAACAGTCCACCTTTTCGCATCATAGGAGCATACTCTTCCCAAAAAACATTAATTCCCAAGGGGGATTTAGAGCTTGACAGCTGAGACCAGCCAGAAGATGAGCCATCTTTGAAAAGAAGGTAAGACATAATTGCGCTACAAGCTGGTAGGAGTCAGATTGTTTAACAGCAAATATATTGGTTTTGTTCTCTGACCCAAAACCGCTAGAAGAAAAGTTTTGTATAATTATGGAGAATAAGCTCACAAACTTTGTGGACTTCTATTTTCTTAGAGCTTTTGAAAGTGACACTTATTATTTTATAATACAGTTAGAGTTTACATCATTGTTCTCCCTCGGTGATCTTGAGGGGAAGTGTCATTAAGTGCTTTGTAAAGGAGCAGAAATGAAATCTCCTAGGCAATACTACAGCATAAGTAAACAATGCCATAATTTTTTTTTTTTTTTTTTACGTGCTTTGCCATATTATAAGCCTTCCTGAAGAGAAGCCCATTTTTTCTTTCACTATTTCACAAGCTATTTCAAGCATGGTAGGACAATTGTGAGATTTTTAAAATTTTTTTCTTTTTTTTTTAATTAATAGCCTTCCATCCTTTTGAGTGCTCTTAAAAGAAAGACACATTTGTATTAAATTAAAATAATTGTTACTATAAATAAGGGCTAAAACCCCCATGCATCTGTTTTCTGCTCTGTCAAAAAAAAATAAATTAAAATAATTGTTACTATAAATAAGGGCTAAAACCCCCATGCATCTGTTTTCTGCTCTGTCAAAAAAAAAAACCCAAAACAACCACCACCACCACCAAAAACCACCAAAAAAGCCCAAACAATACAACAAAACCCTGAGAATTATTTTCGTTGAGAAGAGAGAGAGATGGTTAATAAAGTACAGTCAGATCTTTGAAAATGACTTAAAGAATGCCTTCCTATCATCTCTCCAAGACTGGATATGCTGTCGATCCTGCACACTTTGATGATCTTCCAGAGCCATTCACTATACTCAGATAGTTGCAAAAAAAGCAGGGATATTTTCCTATGACATTCCACAAGCAGATCCAGCTGGGAATGTTAGTGCTAAAAAAGTAATTGGTAAGTGTGGCTGTTAGTTACATCTTGCAATCATTAACTATATAAATTAGTTTGTTTGAGAAGCAACACTACACAGAACTGCTGGTGGTGATAAACTGTGTTTATCACAAACCTTTGTCCACATAACTCATATTCTCCTTTTCACTCCATCTTAATTGGAACTGTCACTGACATCTCAAACATTCAAGGAGGCAAGAGAGCTGTCACCAAAAAACCCAAACCAACCAACCAAACAAAAAAATTCACCTGAAAGCCCATAGAAAGAATCCAAGTCCAATTCTGAACTTGGAAACTCAATAGCTCATAGCTTTTGAAACTGTTGCATTTGTGAAGAAAAGAAACCTACTTTGGATGTTAGCTAATTATTTATTCATTTATTTATTTTTGGTATTTTTTCAGCTCAGAATTTCTTTAATGAACATGCTGTGGTTATAGAGCAGGGAAGTAGAAACTCTACCAGTTACACATTATGTAAGTCTGTGCCTATGCATATATGGCAGTCTCAGATTTGATGCCAAAGCTCTATGGACTCCAGTCAACAAGGGGAACTTAATTCAATTACCTAGACTCAGTTACTATAACTAGCCATCTGATGGTTCATGTAACCATCCTACATTTATGCAAATGGAATCTTTTTTCCAGGAATAAGCAAACCTCAATCAAATGCCTACTAAAATCTCTGGAAATTGGAACATTCCCACAACAGTTCTGTGTTCACGAGTGCCAGTGGACGTGTTGCATTGATATCATTTGTGTAGTGCCAAGCCTCCATACAATAAGGAGGGTTAAAAAAATTCTCCCCAAGCAATAGTAGCTGAGTATCTTAAAGTTTTGCTAAAGTTTCACAGCAGTGACAAAGGCCCTTCTCTGACTTGGGGGATCCCTTGTATTTCCTATCTCCTCCACCTAATCTCAAGGTCATATTTCACTACATTTGGTTTGAGGGACTTTCTAACCACTCTTGTCTAGAGTATTTTTCTCATGGACAAGTTAATATCTCCCTCCTCCCTGTTTTACTTCTCAGGACAAGCTGAACTGCATTGGCCCGAAACTCCTTGAAGGATTTCAGTTTGAGTCAGCTACTCTGGTGGCTCAAAATGTAAGTGACTGATGGAAGGAAGCTTATGATAAGAAATCTTGGGCAAATTTAATGACTGATAACATTGAAAATCTAGTCTAGCGTGATATATAAACTAATCTAACTTGTCTAACTCAATTGTATTTTAAATAAGATGGGGTTAATTTCCAATTTTTCCCTTTCTGTTTTTTTCCTTTCCTTTTTTTTTAATTTAATAAATTACTTAAATCTAACTCATATCTATTTAAAGAACTTCCGCTTTTAAGGTATGGGAAGCTGAATCAGATTTTGGCCAAAACCTATGAACATTTTACATGTAACTTTAGTTGTTAGGCATCTGGGATTGATCACACTGAACCTGTGTTAAAAAGAACAGGTTTGATGAATCCCAGATGTTTTAATATGCTACTGCCTCCCGAACTAACTGGATCAGGATGGGAAACAAATGAAAGGTAAATGCTTTAAAATTGAAGACCTAAGTAGGCTTAAATGTAGGCAACTTGAAGGTGACGTAGACAGTGGCATCGTGTCCGAGTAGGTGTGGGGTCTCTACAGTTTCTCCATTTGATTGCTTTTGAGGGTTGAAATCTTACACACACATTGAACTACAGAAAAATGCTTACACTTGCCAGTAAAGATGGTGTTTGGATACAGTCTCTCTTATTGGTACCTGCACTTTAGCCCTTTTTCATTCTACAGACCGTCATGTTAAGAGTTTTCTAGCACCCTTTAATGGAAAACTAATACACATGGTAACTCCAATGGGCTGGTAAATTTTTACCAATATCTATGTAGCATAATAAGAGATACAACAGCTAGTTGATAAAAAGGCACATGGTATGTTTGCTAACTTTTTCCTACAGCTCACACACATAAGCAAGTAATGTCTTTGACTGAATCACTTTTCTAGGCTATTTTCTCACCCATGATTTTGGCTCAGCCAGACATTTCCGTGCTTCATAAGAACATTTGCCACTTAAGTTTTCCTCCTCTCCTACTTCCAACCCACTTAACGTGTGAGAGAAACATCTTATTGTTTACACAATAAGAAGTTTGACATTACTACAGCTTGGAGTGCTGTCCATAGTTTTTCCTAGTACAGTGAACATGGGAAGGGGAAGTGTCTTTTGTTTCACTATAGTGGCAGATCAGCAGAAGTATAATTGTTACCTTTCCCAGCTTGCCTTGTAGGCATAAAAAACAGTACTCATGCTTTGAGGCCTGTGATTAGGCCAAGCAGAATTAAAAAATAAGAAAAAAAAAAAGAAAATGTAACAGTATTAAATAAATGTTGCAATTTAAGCCCAGTGGGAAAGGAGCCTGAGATCTATTGAAATTAAATACAATTTTCCATTGCTTGTGCTTAAAAAGTAACAATTTTTAGCTGGAATGTGAAGTAAAGTTCATCCTCAAGTGTGGGCTGCTAAGTAGAGGTAAACCAGTTTTCCTGTTCCTGTTCACTAGGGTAACATGGCTTAAGATGCAGGGTGGAAATCTCTCTGTCAAATGCAGTGACCTATCCTTCCTCAAAGTAACCTATAGCTGATTTTGTTTGTTGCGTTCTTATGTGGGAATTGCCATCTATTGTTCCAGGGCATCCAGGACATGAACATCTTGATTGTCCGTATCACTTCTTTTTATTTCTTTTGCGCTTGGTTGAACCTTTTTTGTTAGTTTTATTTATAGCCAGAAATAATGTGTATACTGTCCTCTAAGTGTGTGCATGTGTGCACACATTTGCTACCCCGTGGAGCAGTACTGAAGGGAGATTTTTAACATCATGAGCCAGTTTCACTGGAAAGTACGTGCTGCATTATGGAGAAATAAAGTGTTTCATTTTCTTCAATGGGAATATACTGAAAGCCTATACATACAGAAATAAAAGCAAGTGCCTTTTCAGGGCACAGTGTTTTATTCTAAGATAAAGTAATTAGTTTTGGAATTTGTGACTTAAAAAAAAAAGAAAAAAGCTGCCTGTAAGTTGTCTAAAGTATTGAGTTGTATTTTTTCCACCTAAAATACAGAAGTCTATATAGTCAGGACAACTCCTAAGGTAAATGTTATGATTTAATGACAGATAAAATTATTACATTTAAATAATTTTATGATTTAAATTGGATTAAAAAGCATTAAAGGGACACATTTCAAACTACATTAAAGACTTGATCCACATTCCAAGATATTTGAAACAAATATATTCAAAGCACATAAGTCAATAGTGACAACACAAATTCAGCTTGAAGACAGACTATGTAATGCAATATTACAAATATGTCTACTTTAGAGAAACATTAATGCTTTAACGAGAATTGAAAAAAAGGGAAATAGGTCATAGATAAGGCTCTTACTTTGAACTATTCTTGCCTTTTTTTTTTTTAGGTGTCTTGCTTGTTTTACCGTTTAGCTTGGCATGTCACAGGTGTAATAAAGTACATTCTGGGAACTTCTTTCTAAGAAAAAGCCCTGTTTGGGCTTTTATAGGCATGGCTGTGGTGGATCAGATTAAAGGTTCTTCTAGCCCAAGATCCTGTCTCTGACACTGCCAGTAGCAGATGTTTCAGGAAAAGGAATAAAAATTGAGTGAATATAAAGTGATAGTCCCCATGGTATATCCTCCCAGCTGCTGGCAATCTGTGATTTAGGGAAACTCTGAGCCAGAGGTTGCAACCTTTCATCCGCATTTAATAACACTCCATGAACTTTTTCATGATTGTACCTAATACCTTTTTGAACCATTTATACTTTTGGCATCCTGTACAGCTCCTGGCAATGAGCTCCATAGATGAAGCAGACAGATGTGAACAACTATCTCTTCCATTTGTTCTTAAGCCTGACTCCTGATTACACTTCTTTATTCTCCTAATTTGAGGGATAGTAACTGTTCACCACCTTCTCATTATTCACACTTTTGTATTAGCTCTACTCATAGATCTTCTCAGTTGTCTTTTTTGCTGAATTTTTGAGGTTTTGACTAAACACTTCTTCCAAAATGACTAGTCTAGAACTCTGTTTCTTAAAATGGGTTAATCCCACTTATCTTTCAGAACTCACCTGAATTGTCTAAATTAGGATCTTGATCACTTACTCTTGCAGAAAACCTCCATGCAATTATTAAAGTTAGATGGCATTAAGACAGGTCTCAAAATCTGTTTCAACCTGTACAGAAAGACTGGCTGTTGTACTTACACAGCTCCTGACAAGTTGCAGAGTAGTGGACAGGACACCAAAAATGTCTTTTCTTTGATATTAAGGAATGAAAACACTGTAACATTCGTTATTTTGAGGTAAATAATATTTTGGGTATATGATTTTTTGTCCTGTAGCACCTTGTTTGTGGAAAGAAGGACCTCCAATTTATTTTGAGTTCTGAATAGATGAGATCAATCCTCAAAGAAAGTGCACTTGAGATGTAGGTATCCTTTAGAGAAAGAGAGTTTTTAAGTTTGTTGACTCAGATAACTGGGTGTCACTTCACAGAAATCAGCGGAGCAGTTCTGACTTGCAGCAGTGTCGTGGTTTAACTC
>NW_010248165.1:28949-37703 GCF_000690775.1 Eurypyga helias | reverse complement strand
ACCCCCGTTTCTCTGGGAGGAGGCTGTGGGAAACCGCATCGAAAGCCTTGGAGAAATCCAGGTAGTCAATGTCCACCTCTCACCCCACATCAAGCGAGCAGGATTGCCATGGTGTTGTCTTATTTGTAACACTCTTAAAACACTTTAGAGGAACCACAGTTTTTCTTTTAAAAGACAGAAGTAATTGCAGTGAACAAACTTTCAGCTCTTCACTCCTAAGGAAAATAACCATATTCCTTGCAAGCTGGATCTCACCAAGAAAATGGAATTACATGTAATATTAAATGGGGCTTTACTTCACCTTGCTTTTAAGAAACTATTACCATTTCCTGATCTCAGTGCATAGATCTCACCTCCTTTAACACAGACAAACTAAGAAACCCTACTAAATAAGCCAGTATACTGAACATACATTTACTACTCCAAGGAAATTATATGAGCAAGAATAAACTACATGTGGCAGATGTTCAGATGTTAGTGCTGTTGCTTTATGCCTCACCAGAAGACCCTGGGATAACACGGTGATAAAGGCAGAATGAGAGCCTGCGTAAACCTGAATAGAACTAAAGTTAAAGGAAAAAAAAAGGTAAGTATACTATTGCTATTTTAGTGGCAAAAGAACTAAAAGTAATTAGATGAAAACTGGTTATTAATGGCACTTTTAGAGCCTGAAAAAGTGTCACGCAAGCAAGAAGTCTGCCTTTAAACATCTTATCTTAGAGTGCGTTAAGCAAGCCAGGTAGAAGCACTCCTGATTATTCAAGGTACTTAGGTTAGTTGTTCACTCACCTGAAGCTCCCACATTTCTGTGAAAAGCTGCTGACTACCGGCTTCGAGAGCTGAGAAAACTTACTAAGGACGAAAAACGACATGAACTAGAGTGCTTCACATTACCACATTCAGTCATCCAAACATTGATTTCAACAATGGCCTTATCAAAACAGTTACATTCATAAGTTAAAATGAGACCATTGCTGTCTTCCAAAGCCCCTGCTCCGATCTCACCTAACGCTGCTTGCACACAGACCCCCTCTTAAAGGGGGTAAAAAAAGAGTTCTGTCACGTTCTGCATTCAATGCCTTTCTGGAGACAAGTCACAGCCTTGTAACTCAGACTCTCGCAGCATAACTCACACCAGGTTGTAGGGGAGAGATGTTCTCTGGAAAGCACGGGTTTCAAGGGAAATCAAAGCGGGAGCTCCTGCCTGGGCGGCAGCACTAGAATCATAATCAAGGAAATAAAAGGAGCTTGATGGAACCCTAACAAGCATGAGTCAATGTATTTCAGGCTTGTCTGCCATCAGGAAAGGCAGAGACGCTTTACCAGTGCCCAATAAAAAGAGCAGTTTAATTTCCAAGGTCTAGCAAGCAGCTTGTTCCAAATCTGTTGTTTGCTTCACTGGAGTATAAAACAAAATCAAAATTAAATCATTTGTCTGTTTCTCCAAATCACTTAGGATGTCTAAAGGCAATTGAAGCTTTTTAATGGTAAGCAGAGAATATTTGTATTGCAAAACAATCTTTATCAATTAATATTATGCTATTAAAGTCTTTCTGAAATCTTGTTTACTCTCTTTCCGCATTAAGTACAAGTTAAAACTATCTATACACTAAAGAAAAATGCAAAGCTCTCAAATGCAATGATGATTAGAATGTCCTGAGATAAGCACGTGGGAACAAAAGAGCCACTGATCCAGCAACAGCCAAAAAGTGACTAACATTAGTTACCTTTACTCTACACCCATTACTAAGGTAATTTGTTCAGCTTATTACTATTGTATTAAAAGACTTCTTCCTACCCTACTTCTATCTGCTCACTCTTGCCTTACAGCCCATGTAAAGAGTTGATTCAACACGTACAAAAATAAAGTGCCTAGACACCTCTGGTTAAAAAGGATCAGGAAGTTCTTCAACAGAAGCATTCTCCCCTGATGTCCAACCCATTTTAGGAGGCTCCCAGCCATGAGAACCATTCCTATTTGTTTGTTGTATAACTCCATGAATCACAAAATACACTGCACTGAACTGTGCTGGATTTCAAAGCAACAGTTATGCTTTGAACAGTTTGTGCTAGAAAACTTCTCATCGCTCAGAACAGTAATCCATTTTAAAAAGCTTATTTTCGTCCAGATCAATTAATGTTGACGCTCCTACAGTAAAATTAGCAATATTCAGTGCCACAGTGCCCTTTCAGAACACTCCCGAGTGCTGCATATGCAAGACAGCCTCAGCCTGGAGCATGAATGTTGTCTCCTCTGCTGCTGCCCAGCCTGGAGTCTCCAACAGGCTCTTGCTGGTCTTCAGTGCACCCCTGAGAGGGCACCTAATGCCACAGACACCACCACCCCTTGCAGCTAAGCCAATTCAGTCTTTAATTGTTTATCCACTGTTTATCCACACCACACACACTCCCATAACACAGTGCAATCTTATGGAAGGGGTCCTCCTTAGCTCTGCTACCTGCCAGCAGCTCTTTAAGCAAGGTGAGGGGAATGGAGAAAGAAATCAGGAGAGATCCAGAGCTCTCAGAGGTCGGCCTTCCTCATCTGCCTCCCTAGGCCCATCAGGGACTGTACCTGAAAAGCCGATGACCACTGACCTCTAGGTGCTTGTCCCAGCAGACCTGATTGCTCGTGTGGGGCAGCACACCTCTTCTCCCCTCTCCCTCAGGCTCTTGGCTCCAGCACTGTCTGCTGAGAAGATGCTCCCACAACTCAGCAATATGTGACAGCTCACAGAGCATGAGAGGCACTGGCTGTCTGAACGGACAGGGCTGGCCCAGGACACCTTCAAAGGCTGCTCAGAAGGTGTGGGGCTCACCTGCTGGTGGGCAGAACAGAGCAAAACAAACATGTACAGCTCGAGGGAAAGCGTGACCTGGCGACATGCTCCGAGGTGTGCTGCGACTGGCTCGGCACATCCTGAGCACACACACGGTTGCTAAGCGAGTCTGGGTAGTCTGACAAACCCACATTCGGCACTCATCCAGCAACTGTGGAGCAGCAGCCTCCAGCCTGATCACATGTTGTTGCTGTGAGGTAGGAGGGCTGCAGGATGCAAGTGTTCTCTCTCTTCTGGTCCTTAAAGCAGCTCTGTCACCCATGTTTACATGAGAGGAGAGGAGCAGCAGGATCAATCGTGCACCATTTGGGTTACCATGTGGAAATACCAATTAAGCTTGCTTTTGATGATCACCATGGCAAAGGCCCAGCAGCATGACCTGCTCAGTGGGAGAGGTGGGCTCCATATCCATGTCACACAGCTTTTGAAGAAGCAGGTTGGGTATCCCTGGTTCTAGGACACTTTGTGGTAGAACAAGACACGGTGCAGCCTGCACCACCATGGTCTCACATCAGACCTTCTAGAAGGCACCATGTGGGTAGGGTTAGACTTCAGTTCTAGGGCAATCTCGGTACTAGGACACCCAGATAGGTCAGAAAGCACCTCAAATGCAGTAATGTCACTAGAAGGTGCTCCTGACTTCTTCACCTCCTTCTATTGGCTGCTTTAATATTCCTCAAGGCTCATGAAAGCACAGCTGTTGCTGTATTGCATTTTCCATTGGCAGGAAGGGGTGGCAGATAGGCTGTCAAATGGTGTGATTGGAAGGGTTTCCTTGGTGGCCAGCTAGGGGAAAATTTGGTGAATAAGAGAATTTACCCTTTATTGCTTTTATTGTGTCCACCTGGTCTAGAAAAACACTGAAACAGAATGAGCTGCCTCTGTCCCCTATCACCTACTGCTGTCCTACAAGCCTCATGGATCATGCCACCAGCTGCTCCATTCATCCAGCTTTTTCCACCCATCTCTATGGAGAGATACCAGATGCTCCACTCCTCTCCTGCCTGCTTCTCTGTTTAGCTTGCTTATCTACCGAGAGGCTTGTACTCTTTGTACAAGCAGTATTCAACAGAAGAGGGGCAAGCTTGTGTTCTAAGTACCATTTTTCTAGTCTCTCTTGGCAACCTTGCCCTTCTTTTTGCTCCCTGAGTTGCCTCCTTTAGCACATTTTGTACGTACTACTAAATACTTATTATTCATAGGGTGGCTTTCTTTCAGACAGAGAGCTGAGACAAAGGCCTTTTACAAGACTGCAGCACAAAATCAGATTCTGCTCCTCCACTACACGTGGCATAATTCAATGTGTTGAAAGCCTACATGCTGCAGGCCTTCGAAGTCCTTCTACACTGTGTAGAGCATATGGCTAGAAAACCCTAGTTCTCTTCCTCGTCGTCACTGAAAGATACTGTACAGTCCAGCAAGTCACTTAATCCTCTACATTTGAGTTTCCCTTCACACAAGGACAAGAAATTATTCAATCTTAAAAAAAAAAAATTAAAAAAACCCAAACCCACGTGAGATCTTTGGATGACATGCTTCAAATTTTTACCTCAAAATATTCAGTAAAGCAATTCCAACATGTAAAAAAATGACAATTATATACAATATACGTATACAATAAAGGTAACCTGGTAGGGCCCTTACAATTCTCCAAAGTACACCTTTCTGAACAGCTCTGTGGTGACAACGATGGGGGTTTGAAGTCTTACTGATTGGAAAATGTGGTGAACTAAGCAATGTGGAATATTTAATGATAGATTTTCAGAGAGGACATTAAGAAGCACCTCCTCAGTATTTTTGAACGTAAGCCTTCATATCACTAATAAATTTGCTAGATACCGTAAAAGTAACAGAGCAATAAAAATTTAGACAAACTGTTATAAATTTCTGAAATACGTTACAAACCAAAAGCCACAATTTTTTCAAACTCCCTTCATGGCTGTATCTATGTTACAGGATGGTTTGGATATAAATAATGAAGGTAATTTATAAACTGTCTTGATTGTCAAAAGCAAATTACAGTTTTGAATATTACTGACCATGAATATCATAATGCTTTCATATTAAGGGATGGAACTGATCCCAAGTGATATCCCAAATAAAAGCTTTTCACTATTACTTCTTTCACTTACTCCAATGAATTTGTCATTGGACTCAATGTGAAATCTCCTCTTTTGGAAAGGGTACAGGATAACCACTGAATGCATGTAAACCACTGAGGATAACCACTGAATGCATGTAAACCACTGAACTACCCGACACAACTTTTATTCCCACAAGACTTGCTGCTTGAGCAATTTGAAGAAAAGCAGTCAAGGGAAATCAAATGATATTAATATGGTTCTAGACTATGCCACAGTTCTAATAGCAAAGCCAATATCCATTTTGCTAGAGCTGATGCTGTTTTCTTCCTCTGCTATTGCTTTGTGTCTTAACATAAGCAAAGGTTACAGCATCCTCATATTTCAGCTCTAGCCTAAACTATTTGATCAAA
The DNA here is from genome assembly GCF_000690775.1 of Eurypyga helias. NCBI lineage: Eukaryota > Metazoa > Chordata > Aves > Eurypygiformes > Eurypygidae > Eurypyga > Eurypyga helias. Next base: position 32,369 of record NW_010248165.1, on the reverse strand, counting down.
TACGTGACAGAAGTCAACAGCAACTTTGGTTTGGTTAATCAAGACAGTAACTGCCCATAAATAACATCTTTCCTGTTACTGTGAAGTAACAGTGAAACCTTGAAAACAATTAATAAATTGCCTATCCCCTTACTTAGAGGAAGACTGTAACATGCTTTACTTCTGTAACAGTGCAAAGAATACTGTAGTTTACATGATGTATTCAACATTTGTACAAAAACCAGGCATCAATCTTGAAGACTAGAGACACAGATTTATCTGTTCTGATCAACCCACGTATACTATTAACTCTTTTTAAAGGATAATGTCCTGAAATTTTGGTTGGATTTTTGTTTAGGGTTTGGGGTTTTTTTTTTTCCATTTTTTTAAGAAGAAAGGAAAAAAAAGGTTTCCAAAAAGGGAACATAATTCTGCATTTTCACACAGAAACAATGCTTATGGCAGTTTAAAAGTAAATCATGCAATGTGTTACAAAATTATTTTGGCAGAAATTTTCTTGGATCCTCTGCTATCAGCTGTGTAAATGAATCACAAAATAATTTCATTGTGTGGTATATTTATTACAGAGCATATGGGGTAGATGACCAAGCATGAACTTTATCAGAATGGTGGAAGCACACCACCTGAAGTTTTAAGATGAAGGCATAGTACCTTCAGATGAATTGTAAGAAAAGGCCAGGTTGGGCTGGCTGCATGGTTCCTGGGGACACGTACTGGTGACCTGGCGTAGAGCGATGTACCAAGTCACAAAGACTCGGAACAAGGCCTGCATCGAGCATTTTCCTTTCTGCATTTGGAAAAGACCCCAGAAGATGGTGACAAAAAGAAGACACACCTAACTATAAGAGAACAAAAGCATGTAGTATTCAAGTCTCTAATATTACTTTCATTTGCTGTCAGGTTTTCACATTCATAAAGCTGTACTAATTAAAAATGGATTTGGAAGATTCAGCTCCTGATAAAAATCTGGCAAAAACATTATGCAGTCTCACAGCTGCATAGAGAGATGATGGATTTGGACCTATGGTTAATTAATATAACTTCATATCCAGCTGCACAGTTGTTTGTGGATAGCGCTACTACTTCAAGTCCTGTATGGATAGCATTTTGGGACACGGAGTATACTCAGAGTAACCTCCCGTTCATGCTTCGGTTGAGGGAGATATTACTGAACTCAGTATATATATATACAGTATATATATAAGGACCTTTACACAAGATACTGAAGTTCACACCCCATTTTGGAATGTAACAGGCAGAAAGAGAAAATTCATGGGAACAAAAAAAAGCAGTAGCAAGAGGGAGAATACTGACAGTGTTTTCAAGTGGTGCTGAGTGTAAGTCCTCTCTGCAGCTTGCTAATTTAGAAAAATTACCCTAAAAACACTGACTACATTCATTTGCATAGGGCTTTAATATTCTACATCAGTGTCAGTTATCACATTTCTGTTTGAAAATCTGAATCTGAACAGGTGTTTGACATGATAATGCACTTCCTTTTGAGGCAGGAATCATACACAGCTTGAGGAAAAACCCAGTTGCCTGCTATAAAAATAATAGCAAATAAAGAGGGGCTGATTCATGATCCTACTCTCAAAACATTTCAGTAAGTTCTTATACTGAACCAGAGCCCAACACAACACCCTCCTTATCCCTCGACTTTAGCTGCAGCAGTAGCCAGCAGCTACAACCACAGCAGGCAGTTGGCAAGGTGCCCTATCAAGGTTTGTTTGCAGTTGGTTCATTCCCATGATGGCAAAGCTCACTGTATCTCACATTCAAAACCTTTCACAAGGCCACACCTAGTAGTTACTCCACTTCACATTCAGCAGTCAAACACTTCAATGGGGCGCTGGAATGGGCAGCAGCCTGTAAAGCAGGTTGACATCAGACACCACATTACCCGTGTGACTTTTAGGGGCAGGCTTGAGACTAAGGAATGCGGTATGCCCCTGGCTGTACCCCTCCTCCCCTGCAAGTTCAAAGGCAACTAGAAGGCTCATTCTCAAGGACGGCTACAGGAAAAACATCAGTTATCTAAACATGTAGGACAGTTTGACACAGATACTGTGGGAACCTCCCACTGTTCATAAATCAAGCTGGGAAACCACTTTGTTTCACACAAAATCTTAACAGCATTTGTCACATTTAAGGTAAACTACTTGTTTTATGCCCACCATGGTGCATATCAAGTAGAGCCCTTGGAAAAACTGTGGAGATCTGGCTCAGGTACGCAGTGAGGAGAAGGGCCTCATATGTCTTCCTGTCCAAAAGCTCAGTTCCAGTAAAGGCCTCAAAATCTAAGCAAGAAAACAGAGAACCCATAGGTAGGTTCTAGAATTCCTTTTGTGCAGAGGCAGCTATTTCAGCTTTCACCGGAGAGCTGAAGAAAGGACCAATCTGACCACTTGCATCACAAAGTCTGATTGCTAGAGGATGTAGCTTTGGCACTGTAACTCAGGTTTCATAGTGCATAGTTATCTACAGTATTCTCTCCCCTTCATGGAGTGGCCTTGAATGGGTCGAGTGTTTGGATTTGCAGTCCTGTGAGTTCAGCTTTTAGTGACCTTAGAGAAGACCAGAAGATCAAAGCTGTTATGCCAGGAAATCACACCCTTTTAGGAAGAGCTTGTCCTAGAGTCAGCTGCTTCCCAGACCAAAGACAGCAGAGACCATTTTTAAAGTTAAAAAAAATAATAATACAGGAAGGTGTCAGTCCACTGTTCTCTCTTTTGCTTGGTCAGTAATGCTCAACAGTGTATGAAGCACCAGGGTGTATCAGAAAATACAATCACCAGGGCACAGAGGTTACCAAGGCATTGGCATGGTTAGCTCAGTTGTAATACATGACAGAACATGGTGCGTATAGGCAAAAAAGCCTGGGTAATGACATTCGTGTATTAGAGTAAGTGCATAATATTTGAATTATTAGAGAGATTCAGCAACTGACCAGTCATTATACATATATACACACGTGTACACACACAGGAAGGAGAGGCACCAATAAAAAATATAATTCACCTTTTAAATTAAAAAAAAAAATTCAGAGAGATTTTGAAACTCTGGCCTCTCAGTCACGGTAAGCGGTAGAAGATAGACTTTAAGCTCTGGAGAAGGGTAGAAACTCTTTGAACGCCCCTGGAACATTCCCTTCCTCTTTGCCAACATGGTCAAAAAGTGGACCAAGGCACCGCTGTACACTTAACTGTGAGCTCCATGCACATGTTGAAAACAGATACAGCACACTACACAGGCTGCTCTTCAGCCTCCCTTGTGTATCTATATCACACTTCTATTCATCTAAGTCATCATAATAGTAAGAAAACTATTGAGTTTAAACTAAGGACTGATCCCTTCTACTCTAAAAATACTAGCATTTCACTGTTTTCCCCATGAAGAACAGATTGCCAGACTGTGTAA